>NC_030382.2:10293752-10390172 GCF_001625215.2 Daucus carota subsp. sativus
GTATTCAGTTGACCACTTGCCTGCATTATCCCATCACTAAAATTTTGAGGACCCAATAAAGTATGTTTCTTTGCTGATATAATTTTGGTCCGTCCCCTCACTTGTTTTTCCCTCCATTTCCGTCATCTACTTGAACACCAACTGGTTCAACAATTTTAGCTTGAAAACAATTCCTCGTATCTTGACCACCTTTCATGTTCATGTGAGCAAAATCGTGAGGAAATAGTGGAGATTGTTTCCCCAACATGTGCTGCTTGGTCATCTTTGTTATTTTCTTTTATAGTATTATGGACATTGTAGCTCATTGCCTCTAGCTTTCGTTTTACCTCTTCCATTGTATAGCACACAAAATGTGAAGCATTTAGCCGAATCGGAGGCTTTGATATAAATGCAGGAGCTATTACCTGTAATTGGTACCGGACTTGTATAGGACCTCCTCCATATCCCTACAATATAGATGAAGTGTTTAATATAGATAATTAAGATATATTTAAGTTGTAGTATATTATAAATAAACAGTAGTAGATTTAATTAAGCAATTAAGGGACATATAAAATCATAATAGTATTAACTAATATAGTTTCACATTATAGACTAATACCTGTAGCTTTCCAGAAAGTTGGCTATATGTTCCCGACTCCTTCATCCTCCCCAAATTGAATTCAGACCTGCACCTGCTTCTAAGAGAAAAAAGAAGTTGCCGAATCATCATTTATGTATTAACGACAAGTTATGTATTATAAAATGAAAATAATTACCTAGAAGATAACAATTACCTTGTTTCCAGAGAATGTTACTTGCATCCAAGAACTTCGAGTGAAGAGAAGTTGACAAAGTCATGCGTGACTTCTTATGGTTTCCAACATCATCCTCAATAGTTTTATTTTCTTCAACAGTAATTATCATTTTTCTCTTGAATTTCCTGGATTTGGTTTTATTGCGGAATCACAGCGATTAATGTCATTACTTGATTGAAATATTTTTCTTCATCAATAGGACTAGTATTGTCAGTCAAAGCAGGTAATTTGCCTGTCTCCCTATAGACATGTTGCCATGTATTTCTGATATCAATATTGCTTGGTGATTTCGAAAACAAGTAGCACACTCCATTGTTAAAAGCTTCACTCACGAATTCCATTGTTACATCCCCAGCAATTACTACAGATTGAAAAGCTAATCAACAAACTACGAAAAGGAGAAAGACTGAATCCAAGTATTATGATAATGTCACTTTGTCATGATAAACAAAAGAAAGATCTATTAAGCTTACAAATGACTGGAATGCTCGTGCATTCATGGCGAACTTTCCGCACGAACTCAAAATTTCCATTCTCCGGCATGTCAATGTCAGCAATTACAATATTGTGACAACTTTTCTTTTCTTCAGCCTTGCCAGTGCACTACATGCTGATTCTTCAGTTGTCACTGCAAAAAAATCCAGATATAATTAATACTTATTAGATTAAAATAAAAATATTTCGGTCGTATAATTAATATAAATCGACGTTCACATAATTAACATAAGTTATAGCACTTTTTTAATTGTGTAGATCATACCATAAAACAATCATAACCCATAATTTTAAATAACATAAGTTATAGCGACCTTCATCAACATGTACCCATTACATTCACCAAATTCAGATACAACACAAGAATATGATCAGAGGGTATCCATCATATACACGGGATTTAGATTCAACACAAGAATAGTCAACGTATACACATCAAAATAAACGTCAAATCATAAATACAAAACAAGACCAATAGAGTATCTTAAATTATACTAGACTAATGAAATGAGAGCCTCTTTTAAAAAATTAAAATACTCAGATTTAAACCATCACCTTGATATTCTTGTTCCTTAAATCGAGATTCAAGCGACATGAGTAAAGATACGTTATGAACTACCAACAAAATGTGAACACATTGAACGAAACTTATATCTTTCACAAATGGAGTACTAACAGTATTCATGGTCATTCTTATAGATATTGAACAAAGCAGATTTTATATATATGATGCCGAGAGGCGTTTGAGAACAAAGAGCAGAGTACCAATATTAGCGAGAGGAATGCATAATATATACATCTCGAGAGTGCTGCTTTAAATCTTCAGCAAAATTATGACAATATCTTTTATGATATAAATTTTGATTTGATATCAAATTTACTAGGATTTTTGTTTGATTTTGGATTTTATTAGATTTGTATTTGATTTGAATCTTAGGAATTGAAAAAAAAAAAAAACACATGAACCTGAACTCAACACAAAAATGGGTCATTTTTAAGTTAATCCAAGACGCTTGAACTCGACCTAAAATTCATAATAATTAATATATTATAAATTTAATTTACACAATTGTTTATATGATTTAAAATAATTTTGATCCTGATATAACATTGAGAAAATTATTAATATAAATTTTTTAACATATTACAACTAAAAATCATTTTACATAACTTAAGTATCTAATTCAAAAAAATTAGGTCTCAAACGCCTATAGAAGCGGGGTTTGAATATAATGGATACAATCAATATGATTATTAATAAAAAACACAAGTAAATTAAAGGACAGTATTGATAATAAAAACCGTTTGCACAGAATTAATTACTCCTTTCTTCTGGAAAAATAAAATAAATTACTCCTTTCTCAAAGATGAACATTTATAAATGAGAGCTGCTAGGTTACACAAAATAATATCTCTCAAACTTAACACATATAGTGTAAACCTATCAGTTCTTATATACTGCACAATTACAATCACTCCTCTTGATACAAACCTTACCCTTCTTTCTTCAGTTGCGTTCTAGTTCTTTTGGTATCTCAATCTCCTTGCTTCATTTGGATCATGACTCATTTCCAATTTGTGTATCTTGTTTGCAGGATTATCTATTATCAGGAAAGAAGATTCGATGAAGCGTTAGGGAACAATACAGTCAACAGGAACTGGTATCTGGTATTTAGTCAGTGTTGTGCCATAAAATCTCCCTGGGCTTGTTTTATAACCCATCATATTATTTGGGCTTTACTTGGGCTTACTGGAGTTATTTGGTAAATGATATTGGGCTTCACCATGGTTGGGTGAACCAGTGAAGGTGTACAAGAAGGTGTATGGACTTGCATTGGAGGCACCTTGAAGGCTGTCATCAGAATGGGGTTGCACCTGAAGGCGCTTTAGGGGTTACCTCTGCTAGGGGTTACCACTAAGTGCATCCTGGCTTGCAGCTACAGTGCTGCAGTTAGGGGATGCCGCTGGCAGGGCTTCCGCGGCCTGGGCGGAACGGCAGGCAGACTCCAAGCAGGACTCTTCTTCCTTGTTTCTAGGAGGGCGAGTTGGAAGTAGATTGGGAGTACATCAGCTATTATTTATCTTCAAATTAAGGGATAAATACATTTATTATGAGGATAATTACAATCGGTGGAGATACTTCATGAATATTCGGATATATATGCAAGACGAAGGCTTCAAGTGACCTACTTGGAGTGAGATACCGCTAGATAACTACAAGAGGAAGTTGTTTTATCCTGAACTAGAGGGGATAAGAGCTTATCTCTTCAGAGTCCTAAATCGAGAACTACATGGTCTCGATCCCTATAAATAGGGTATGTAGGCACCTTGCAAAGGGAGGGATTCGGATTCATAAACTCACGAGCTCTACATTCTAAAGAGAGGCACGTGTAACCTTTGTGACGTACATTTTCGGGCAATTGCAGGACATAATTCCGCAATTCTGGCCTCGTTGTTTGGTTCTTTGCAAGCTCAGCCCTTAAACACATTTGTTTTTTATTAGTTTATGTTAACGGTAGCCCCTAAAAGCTAGCCGTGATTTTTGTAGTTGTACAGATATCCCTATAATTGTGGAATATAGTTCTGGGGGTGTTGTATCAATTCCTCTCACAACATTCAGTATCCTGAGAGCGTCAGTAGCTGAGAGACTGAGCACATTAGGAAACAACAGAAGATTGATTATAAATAGCTAGTTTGTAGGGAGATATTCTATCAATAAGAATATCTTGTAAAACGTAGTTGTGTAATATATAAACACTTATTATGTTATCAAAATGTATGTACAACACACGAGATATCATTGTAACCTAGCAGCTCTTAAGAACAAAGTTTTGAGAGAGTTTGTAGTATTTTTTATATATCAATAAGAATTGTTGGTTTTGAGTATTGGTTGTATCGATTAGCAGCTTTGTGATAAAGTTCGTAAAAATAGTGATTATCCGCCGTGTGCTATTGTTTTAAGTCTCGGGATGTTAAAAAAAAGATTCATTGATGCATTAGGAAAGGATATTATTAATATGAAAATGTCAAGAGATAGTTGAGTCATGATATGGGCATCAAGAACTCATACATAGATATCAGTATGCAGATACTTGATCATTACCCAGTAGCATCAATATCTGAAGACGGAGCACTTTGGGAAATCAAAGGAATCAAATACGAAGGAATCAAAATCCCTGTTCTCAAGAAAGCATATTATCTAACATGGAAAGTGAAGATGTTATTGTATCTTGAAACCGCAGATCCTGACTTCATTGACAGAATTACCAATGGTCCTCATGTTCCAAAGAAACGGGTTCCTCAAGAAGGAACAACTCTAGAACATTATTTGAACATTATTTTGATATCAAGCATGCTGCTAATTTTTCTACCTATGTGAAAAAGAAAATGATTTCTAAAAGAACCCAACAAGTACGGGTTCTCAAAATTTCTAATTAAAATCATATCTTAACTGACTGCAGGGAAACAAGAAAAATGTTCTTGTTTTAGATAGTGGATGTTCTGGACATATGACTGGAAACAAAGCCCTGCTATCAGAATTTGAGAGAAAAGCTGGCCCAGCTGTGTCTTATGGAGATGGCAACATTTTGCTGACAGAGGATATCATGTCTCTTTTTACTCTAATTATTGTGAAATAATTGATCAGTCTACAGGAAAAATTGCTTACACTGGTAATAGACATGGTAACATTTATGAAGCCAACCTTCCCAACAATACTGATGGCCCTGCAACTTGTCTAATGAGCAAGGCATCTGTTGAAGAAAGTTGGAACTGGCACAAGAAGCTCTCTCATATAAACTTCAACAATATCAATGAACTGGCGAAGAAAGATCTTGTCAGAGGACTTCCTAAAGTCCTATACACACCTGATGGACTCTGTGATGCATGTCAAATTGCCAAACCAAGGATTTTCTTTAAAATCAAAATGGATCACTCAGTTACTGATCCTCATCACATGCTCCACCTCGATCTTTTTGGCGCTGTCAACGTCATGTCAATAGGCAACAAAAGGTACACTCTAGTCATTGTTGATGAATTTTCAAGGTTCACTTAGGTATATTTTCTTCACAGAAAGATGATACACCAAAAATTCTGTTACATCATGTGAATATGATTGAGGATGGAAAAACAAAGAAAATCAAGATTCCACGAAGCGATAATGGTACAGAATATAAAAATTCCGCAATGACTGAATCTGTAAGTACAAGGGAATCATACAGTAATTCTCACCTCTTGGTACTTCACAACAAAATGGAGTTATTAAAAGGAAGAATATAACTCTAATTGAAGCAGGAAGGACCATGCTAGAAGAAGCAAAGCTAGCCACTTATTTCTGGGCTGAATCTGTTAACACTGCATGCTACACTCAGAATATAACCTTGATAAACAGACATGGAGTAACTCCTTATCAAAGTCTGAAAGGGAAGAAGCCAAGCCTTAAGCATCTACATGTCTTTGCCTGCAAATGCTTTGTTCTAAGAACGCATCCTGAGCAACTTGGAAAGTTTGAAAGAAAGGATGATGAAGGCATATTTGTTGGATATCCACCCACAAGAGCCTATAAAGTATTCAATCTCAGAACAAGAATAGTTGTGGAATCTATAAACGTATCCTCTGATGATAAGAAAATCACAGGGTTGGATGAAGACCCTCATGAAACTCCGAAGTTTCAAAAAGACACTAACCCTGATGCTGTTCCTGATCAAAATACTGATGATCTTACTACTGACGATGAAGATAGTGACGAAGTCAATGATGCTCAAACTCCTCCTATCAATCCTAATACTGAGAATCATAATGCTAATTTTGAGGGGGAGCAGGAAGAGCACTCAACCAACTCTTCAGTCAACAATCAAAGCTTCACTCAATCTTTTGATTTCGTTGATTTAACTGAAGAATCATCAGACGCCAACAATATAGGGGGAGCTCAGGAATACAATAACTATCAGGATGAAGCATATGATGCATGGGGAGCATCTAGTTCCTGAAAACGTCTTCCACATGCTAAAAAGTGGACAAAAGATCATACTCCAGATCTCATTATTGGAAATCCAACCTCTGGGGTCAAACTCGAAGTGCTACGCAAAATGAGTGTCTCTTTCATAACTTTCTATCCAAGGAAGAACCAAAGAAAGTTGAAGACACTCTTAAGGATCCTGACTGGATTATAGCTGTGCAGTAAGAACTAAACGAATTCTAAACGAATGAAGTTTGGAGATTAGTACCAAGGCCAAAAGACAGATCAAGAGTTGGTACAAAATGGGTCTTCAGAAACAAAACTGACTCTGATGGTACAATCATAAGAAACAAGGCAAGACTTGTTGCCAAAGGATACTCACAACAAGAATGAATCGACTATGATGAAACTTTAGCACCAGTTGAAATATTGGAAGCAATAAGAATGTTTCTTGCATATGCTGCACATAAAAAGTTCAAAGTTTTTCAGATAGATGTAAAGAGTGCCTTCTTGAACGGTGAACTTGAAGAGGAAGTGTATGTGGAACAACCACCTGGATTTGTTGATCCTAAATATCCAGATCATGTCTATATATTAGATAAAGCATTGTATGAACTGAAGCAAGCACCACATGCATAGTATGAAACTATTGCTCAATTTCTCATAGATAGTGGATTTAAGAGAGGTACCATTGATAAAACTCTCTTCAATCTAAATCATGGCAACGATCTGCTTCTTGTTCAAATTTCTGTTGATGATATTATCTTTGGATCAACTAATGACAAGATGTGTGAGAAGTTCTCTAAGCTCATGCAGTCCGAGTATCAAATGAGTTTGATGGGAGAGATGAGTTATTTTCTAGGACTGCAGGTAAAGCAAACAAAAGATGGTATCTTTATAAATCAGTCCAAGTATACTGACAACCTGCTTAAGAAATTTCACATGCAAGACAATTCCACTGCTGCCACTCCAATGGCAACAGCAACCAAGCTTGATGCTAATCAAAGAACTGAAGTTGAAATAACCAATTACAGAGGGATGATTGGCTCACTATTATATCTTATAGCTAGCAGACCTGATATCATGTTTGCTACTTGTCTGTGTGCAAGGTTCCAAGCCAAACCAAGAGAACCTCATCGAGTTGCTGTTAAGAGGATCTTTCGATATCTCAAAGGAACTCAAGGTCTTGGATTGTGGTACTCAACTGAAACTGATTTCAATCTCTGTTGTTACTCGGATGCTGATTTTGATGGGTGTAAAGTTGATCGAAAAAGCACCTCAAGAAGCTGTCAGTTTTTAGGAGGACGACTGGTTGTCATGGTACAGTAAGAAACAGAAGTCCATCTCTACATCCTCAGCTGAAGCTGAGTACATTGCTGCAGGAAGCTGCTGCGCTCAGATATTATGGATGCGCAACCAATTACTGGACTATGGCTTGTCATATTCTGAAATACCTATTTATTGTGACAATCAAAGTGTTATTCCTATGACAGAAAATTCAGTTCAGCATTCACTCACAAAGCACACCAGTATTTGTTATCACTTCATACCTGAGCATGTTGAAGAGGGCACAATTGAACTTCACTTCATCCCAACTACTGGTCAGTTAGCAGATATATTCACCAAATCGCTCTCTGAAGCAACTTTTACTAAGTTGGTGACTAAACTAGGAATGGTCAATTTTAACTGAATTTGTAAGTAAGCGTTAGATACTGATAGGGCATCGAATACTGATGCTTGTTTATTTCATTATCAAGTTTATTTATGCACCGTTCTAAATTTATCTATTATCAGAGTACAATCTATTCAAAGATTTTGTTTCTTTTATGCATAATTTCTAAATTTGTCTTATGCTAGAATAATCATGACTACTCGTACTTAAGATTTTATCTCCCTCTCGGGAATATGTCGTCTTAGATTTACTTAAAGATACACGAGGTCCCTTGCATAGATATGTGTAAATACTACATGGATCAATAATTATTACATCTACGTGTAATGACCCTTAGTTACCCTCTATATTTAAACGGCTTCCAAATCTCATTATTTTCTTAAGACACATCCCCTGCGAAATCAAGAAAACTCCTTCTCCTACAACACCCCACTTTTCAAAACCATGGCCCAAATTCCCAGACATTACAGAATGGAGGGTGGTTCTTATCTTCCCACCAACCCTTATGCCACTACTCGTCCCTATTACGACCCTGAAGGTCTCACTATTCTGTTCAATAATGAACTTTATCATCCAACAACCACACCTCTTGAAATCTTTGATGAGTTGTTTGAATAAGACAAACTCAACATTGAGTTCTTTACTATGGAGGTTCTTCTCGGAGAAGAACGTCGGTATGATGAGACAGAGCGTCATCGTAAGGAGGCTCTGGAATTGCAAGTGAACATTATCAATCTCGCCAACTCCATTGCGAAATTTTATCGCAATAGGGAGTTGAAGCGTCTTGAGGATGAGGAGAAGGCGAAAAGACAAAAGACCGAGGCGTCCTCTAGCTAGTTTAGTTAGGGATAGTCTTTTCCTTTATATTTCCGTGATAATGTAATATTTTCATATTTTAATGAAATATTTTAAATTACATATTGCACCTCTCTGTTCTTGCTCTAACATTGTTTTCATCTCATGCTAAAATTGTTAATTCACTAGTGAAATAATTGTCATATTGTTTAAGATTTTATCTTTAAGCGATGAACATAATGATCTATGACTTCAAAGAATCCAATGTTGATGATTGAGAAAAACTGGTACACAAATACTGATGATGGTCAGTATGTATTTGATTTAATAAATATTTGAGTTATAGTTGCAATTAAAATTACCCTACTTTATCTTTTATTTTTTGGTAATCTCTTTCATTCAATTTTTTAAAGGACCACTTAGTATCCCTTTAAAATCAGCAACTGCCAGATATACACTCATATGTGATATATCCGTATTTCAAATCTCGCTTATCACTCCAAGTTTTTCTCTCTCACAACTTAATTCAAACACTTTCACTTCATGCACAACACCTCTCTCAACTCCTCTCGAACATCTTCTACTCGCACTTTCAATGGCTGATGTTCAGAATTCACCCTCAACAAACATCAAACACCCAATTAGTGACAAGAATTTTGCTCCAAATAACTTTTGTGCTCTTTTGGACAACTCTCTTTTACCCAAAGATTTCCATCTTGTTCACGATTTTCTTGCAAACAGTCTGATAGGATTTGCACTAACAGAGCCCAAAAGAGTTACTTTCTGCTCAGTCATGCAGGTTTGGAACACTGCATCTTTTGGGTTTGATGAAGACAACAACATTTTGCTCTCTTTCACTTTCAATGAAGCAAAACATACCATCAATGCAGAACTACTGTTCGACATTCTTCATCTTTCCAAACTGGGTTCTCAAATACTTACCGAACTTAGTCATGATGAGCTTTTGGAATTCCTGACAACATTGGAGTGTAAGGGAGTAGCTACTATCATTGGAACCCTTCAGCGATCGCTTTTCAAGAAAGCATGGAATTTCTTCTTTGATTGCATCAGTCACTGCTTTCTCAACAAAATATCCAACTTTGATGCTCTTCCATCAGGATCACTGCAAATTGGGTACTCTCTAATTCATGACACTCCTTTCAACTATGGTGAATTCATCTTAGAACTGTTAGCTGTCAGAAAAGAGGAAAAAAATGGTTATATTTGCTACACTCGTTTTCTATAGTTAATTTTTAATCAGTTCTATCCTGACTATACTTTTGAGAATGATGAGTTGATTCCAATCTTCAAGATTGCTGATACGGGGATTAGAACCCTCATAAATGGAGATAACAAAACTGATTTCAATCACCCGTGTGTCATTCCTGACATAGTTAGGCGTCTTTTGCAGATAAGATTGCCTTCCAAATATGGTCCGGCTGCCACTTGCACCTCACCATCAGTTCCTGATGCTGGGACATTGGATTCCACACCTCCAGTGTCTAACCCAAGCATTCACCCCAAACATTATACTAAACAGTCAACTTCGTCTGGTATTTCTCAAAAGATACCAATTGCCAAATCTAAAAGAGGAGCTAGAACTGGTACTAGTTCTGTATCAGGTTCGAAGCCTACTTCAGACACCTCTCCAGGAGAGAAGTCACAAGGTAGGACTACACAGGATATCTCTATTGTCACTATCTCTAATGATGATGATGATGCCACTCTATCATCAATAATATCTAAATCTACTAAAGTCTCTACTCAAAGCTCTCTGCCTTGAAGAAAAGAAAGCAACCTGCAGATCACTTTTCAAAGAAGACTGCAAGGGTTCTGTTAGAAGTGACCTTGACCCTGACCCTGTGCCCCTTTCTTTTGAACACATGTGAACACAATAATGAGAAATGAATACTATACCGCATAAAGGTATTAAATCTGAGATCGACTCTGTTAGAAGTGATTTTTCCAAACTCAGAACAGATGTGCATGCTGCTACTGAGTTCTTTCCTGCCACCACTATTCACAAGAGAGTTGACAAGCTGGAATCCAGAATTACTTCTGTAGAGTCAAAACTAGACACAATTCTCACTTTACTTGGGCATGATGTCAAAAAGGGGGAGAAAGATAAGGTTTAAAGCACATCCTGCAAGAATCCTAAATCTACAAGAAAGGATGATGACAATCTTGACAAGGATGGTAACAAACAGTCTCAGTCAAACAAAGAAGCCTCTGATACTGTCAGATTTGTCACCAAGTATACAAATGGACAGTCAACTGAAGCTTCTAAGTCTACTCAGGAGAATGGCCAAAGTCACAAAGCTACTGAATCTTCTCAGTTATATGAAAAGATTATTGACAATCCTGATGAAGCTTCAAAGATCTTTGTGAAGCTTATATCCAAGAATGGAGAGATTGTTGAGAAATACATCCACAAATGAAGATGTTGCTAGAGTCATTGATAAGAAAGCTTTTAAAACAGCTCTAGAACTTTAAGCTCCAGATTTGACTGAAGAAGAATTAGTCAAACTTCAAAAAGAAAGACTAGAGAAATTATTAAAGGAGCAAAAATCTCAACAATTAGTCCCAAAGCTAAAAAGAAGTAGACAGTAGTTAAAACCAAAGAAATCTTAGATAAAGCTATCTAATACTGCAAAATAGTCTACAAATAGAAGATCAGTTCCCGATGTCTCAGAAATTGAAACAATTCTTGAATAAAATGAATCAAATCTGATTTTAAGTAAAAGAGCTAAGAGATCAGCTCAAGTAAATCCCATTGAAGAGAAATCAAGCAAGACTTCAAATACTGAAATTGTCAATTTTGATAAGGCAATTGTTGAGTACAGACCTCCAAGAATAATTCCAGGCTTTGTATCAGCTGGAGTTATTAAATCTCTTGAATTTGAAGGTGTATCTAGATCAACTAAAAAACTCAAGCTAGATGATTTGAAGATGCTTGAACGTCACAACAAAGGAGGTATTGGATCTAGTCACATTCGATATTAAAATCTTTCTCTTAAAGATCCATGTCCTCTCACCACAAATCCTAATGAAATTTTAACTTCTAAACACTTGAGTAGAATTGAATTTGTGGAAATTGTGAATGACAAGTATGATGGAATTGGGAAGAAACAGAGGATGATTTACTTTCTTATTGATAAGACCACCAGAGTTCTATCAATGGAGGATTTGTTGATGAAGACTACCAAGGAACTGAAATATGTTCATTATATTCTCAAAGTTAAAGATAAAACAACAGAGATTTGGTCGAACATAATTCTCTCGAAAATCAGAAAGAGAATAATGGATGGAAGTAGCTCTTATGATGGCAAATATATTCCAACCAATATAGAATGGTCAAACAATGAAGTTAAAATGAAGGAAAAGTCTGCTGTGATCACTGAATTTCAGGGAGTTAGACTGATCAAACTCAATCCTGGAGGAGCGCAGTTGGTGTATATAGGTCTTGGAGAAGACTGAGTGCATCTAAGCACTGTGAGGAACATTAGAGCTGCTTTATTTCAATTAAATGATGATGTTGAAGAACAGAAACTGTTAACAGAACAGTTAGTCAAGCTTCTGGAGGAAAAGAGGAATGAAAATCTCTCAAAATTTCTGAGTGAGAGTCAATATTTTGAAGCTGTTACAGAAGCAGATTAAGATGATCCTAGAAGGCAATCAATCCAGTGCTTTGAAAGTTTTTGACATCATTTGAATCAAGAATTTATGCTTTATTTAACAAAGTATAAATTGGGGGATCTTGTTACGAATACTGATTCAAAGATGGTCAGGAAATCGCTGATCAATATAAGGATTAGCAGCTGGTCAGTATCTGACATGGCCAGGTACTGATGCGTATCAAAGACGTAAAATAGAGTTCATTCTTTAGATAGACACCAGCTGATGGATTGATTTACTTTGCTGATTTGTGGGATCGTAGCTATGAATTAGGATATGTATGGAAACATATAGAAATTGGCTAGGACATATCTTGTAATTGATAGAGTAGCTGTGTTATATATAAGCACGGTATTAGGTTTTACATTTGATGTAATACGTACTCGAGCATTAGAAAAACCTAGCAGCTCTAAAGAATGTCTGGTTTTCTTGAGAGAGTTTTGTAACAATTTTATTTGTGATTCATAAAATTTGTTATTGAATCTTGATTACTGTGAGTTCGTATTTGTTCTTAAAAATCGAAAATCTATACACAACTGCATTCAACCCCGCTTCTACAGTTGTTGATTAAGCGGCCTAACACTTTCGATTTTTATCGTGTCATCATCCACTTTCTGTCTACCTACTCTAACTTCGGTACTACTTTTTAAATGTTTTCAACCACCTGTAATTTATTATGCAACTAGGGAGTGTGGTTGATTTTGTTCTTGCTTTGGTGATATAATATTGGCCCGTAGGGGCCCTCGTTTTTTGTCATTTGCAACCAGTTGTAACTTATTATGCAATCAAATATAATTTTCAACAGATTTTTTTAAAGTTGCATGTGTAGTTGAATATATGGTTGCTACCAGTTGCAGATATGGTTGCATATTCAACCTCCGTATTTTTGAAAATATTTTTTTAAATATAGTATTTTTGCAATTTGATTTAAAAAGTGAAAGTATTTTTACAAAAATTCTTTTGGATTTGGGTATTTATGAAAAAAACCCTTGCATTTAGATTTATATATTCTCAATAAATGTAAAATCCATTCATATATATTCATGGTAAAGATTTATCTAAATTTCTTAAAATATAATATGCATTTACCAATTTTTTAAACAAATACTACTATTTACCAGAATATGCTTATCCATACTCAATATTTTACTTGATTTTTATCCATTATTTTACGCAATTTAATGATATATCTGGTAGTTTATTTTTTAAGATGGAGTCTTGAGTAATTTAACGTATGAATGAGAAATTTTGAATATTTGTTCCTACATTATGCACCTGTTTGAAAGATTTTTAGTTGCTATTATCCGGGTAATTTGTTTTTTCAAATCTAAATTGAAATATAAAATTATTTTTCCTTCGATCTTTGATTGCCATTAGTTTTTATCTTTCTTCAATTTATCAATATCGATTCCGTTCTTTTTCTTGTATCTCTCTATAAATCGGAGTTTTGTATATTTACATGTATATCTTTGTGTATGATCATATGTTACATAAACTTTTGATTAATACTTGATTATCAATTCAATACTAATGAATACTTATTATCACGTCTCTCTCATATGATATTCAAAGTTATTTTTTGTCCATGTGTATAATTTTGGTGTGCAGTGTATATTTTTTAATGAAATTCTTAACAATTTTTTTTTGATATATAAGAAATTTTTCTTGGTCTAATTAGCGATCCTTTTTATTTTTTTTGTTAGTTTAGTGTTTTATGTTTCATATTTACTAGAGTTTGGATGATTTGTGTTGTGTATATATAATATCACCTAAACCTCATAATCAAGTGTTAACAGATAGCTAATCAAGTATGTTATTTGACAATGCAAACAATAAGTTAGATTATAAAAGGGGCTTGAATACAATCTACAAAAATTATGACCTAATTTTTGCTTAACAGATTATATTTAGAACACAAAAGATAAATATATCTAAACAGAAATTTAAAAGAACAAAGATCTTAAAAATTTCACGTGGATTGTTTAGTCCACCTGAGAGAATTTTCTATTAAGAACCTCCCAAGTAAATTACTTGGCTGCTTACAAAAGAATGAAGAGCGGAAGCTTAGAAATTCTTGCTTGCTATCTTTACTGCTTTGCTCTTCAGTTCTCAGTATTTGGATATATTGAAATGTAAATTACAATATGAATATATACTAATACAAACTAGGGTAGCCTGTAAAGGCATAAACTTACTCCTTTTTCTAACAGTTATAGATATAGAATTTCTTGGACTTCATAGAACTTTTGGCAGCTTGAAATTCTTGTTGATTTGCTAGAAATGGTAGGTGGTGTGCCATAAAATCCCCATGGGCTTATTTTATAGCCCATTACTATATTATTTGGGCTTTGATTTGGATTGTTTGGTCAAAGATTATTGGGCTTCATCATGGCTAAGCGAACCCCTGGGCTCGTATAGGGATGCTTATAGGCTTGCATTGGATATATAAAGGGAGTCTGCCAACAGGATGGGGCTTCATCTAGAAGGGTTCCAAGGGCTACCTCTATCAGGGGTCACTGCTGGGGTCACCCCGGGTTGCAGCTGTAGGGTTGCAGCTAGTAGGGTTGCACCCGCCTGGGCAATGGCAATGGCAATGCATCTGGTGGAAGAATTAACACGTGAACAAATACAAGCTAAGATTAAGAGAATGAGTAGAAAAATTGCTTCACTGAAAAAGAAGTCAGAAAAATCTAAGAATGCACGAGACATCACGTCCACAAGGCTGAATTTTGAAGGTGAAAATGGTAGAAAGGAGGATGGCAACCCCGAAAAAGAGGCTAATGCGGGGGAGAATGACAAGGAACATTCACCGGCTGCTAGTTTGAATGCGTTTGTTTAGGGCTGTAAATCGATACGGACTATCCGGTGTCTCGGCTCATATCCGGCTCGAAAATATGATACATGTCTCATATCCGTTTTGAAAACGATCGAAATCTGGCGGAAAAATTAAACCCGTATAATATATGATCCCGGATACGAGCACACCTATACCCGCTCAGATTCGGTCTCATATAACTTTTCATAATATGATCATACCCGAATAACCGAATATGATCCACGGTTCATATTCGATTCAAATTCATATACATATTATATTTTAACACCATCATATTTGCAAGTAAATAGTCATCATTTTATAAAATTTTAATATCTTATTTAAGTTTATATCTTCATAAAATATGATTTATTTAATGTGATCATACTTATTATCTTCATATATACTTAATAAATGATATATATCAACATATAACTATATATTTTAATTTAAAATTATTATACTTTATAATATTATGTTTACTTAGACTAATGATAGTTATTTGAACAACTGAAATAATAATGATACTTGGTGGTAGTGGATCATATCCGGCTCATATTCGATGGATCATAAACTACCCGGTTAAAAAATAGAAAATACGATACTGGATCATATCCGGTTCAGATCCGAATCTCAAATACCCGGGATCGGTTTAGATCCGAATTAAACGATCCCGGACCCAAATCTGGACAAGCTAAAAATAATATGATCCGGTACTTGAGCAGAGGGGTACCCGGGATCACCCAGATCATTTTACAGCCCTACGTTTGTTCATTCGGGAAAGAGATTGACTGAGCATGACTTAAGGCACTGGCTTGATACTGAGGCTGCTCACAAGGACAAGGCGGATGGGTCGCAATGAGGGGCTCTTCCCAGTCAAAGGAAGGAGAAGCCCCCGTCGCAAGCCAAGTCCTAAGGCAAGAACCACAAGCCTTCACAAGTAATCATTATCCACGATGATGAGGAAAGCTCGGGGTCCCACAACAACGAGGAGGTCGATAAGGAAAAAGGCCGGGCTGACTACGGAGACTACGAGGTTCCACTTGGTGATGGGGATGATAAGTGCAAAATGGAAGAATTATTGGAAGCCCTAAAAAAGGTGAAGGAGGACAAGAAATCCAAGGAAGAGCTCACTGTGAGATCCCCATTTACCAGAAGGGTTAGGGAGTCACCTCTGCCACGCATCTACCGGGGGGTAGGCGACCTCAAATTCAATGGGACCGCAAACCCAGTCATGTATTTGAGCAGGTTTGACACTGAAATGGATGTTTACCAGATCCCGGACCTCACCAAATGTCGTTTGCTGGCTACAACCCTCAGGGATGACGCTCACCACTAGTTCAAGAGGCTTTTCGCAAACTCCATCAGTTCTTGGAGACAGATGAACGAATTATTTGTTGGACAGTTCAGGGCTTCGATCACATATGCCGCACCAGCAAACACCCTGACCAATATCAAACAAAAGGAGAATGAAACCCTTAGGGAGTATTTCAAGCGGTTCAATTTGAAAGTACCCCGTGTCAAGCCCACCTCGATAAGAAACCTTGAACAATTTCGTAATAGCAGGTGTAAGGCCTAGAACTGACTTTTGGAAGAAACTACAAGGACGAGAGCCTAAAACTCTAGCTAATTTCTTTGCACAGGTGGAGCCCCATAAGGTTATTGAGGAATCCCTGGCCAAACTAAGGAAGGAGTCAAGGGTAGACACTCGTAGCAGCTGGTAAAGTAAAAGGGACAGGTCTTATAATCCTAAAAAGAGGGGTGCATACAAGAGGAACCCTTACGCAAAACTCTTTGGTGAGATGCCCTCGAATCGAGATGACAAAACTTCACCCACCTCAGTAAACACCACCAACACAGAAAGTTCCGATAAGTTCAAGTTGGGCCCAAGGAGCCCTCGAGATCCCAGGTATGGCGAGTATACACCTCTCACGGCCTCCCTTGAACACATCTTCGAGGTTGGAGATAAGGCCAGGCTGTTCTGGAAGCCCAATCGAATGGACCCCCTGGGAAGAAAGATCAGGGCAAATATTTTGCCTTTCATGATATAAATGGGCATGACACTGTCAGATGCAGACACTTGAAGGACCATATTGAGGATCTTATCAGGAATGGGTATTGAACTAAATTCGTAGCCCAGGAGGCCAAGAAGTACAAAGACAAGAAGGCCGAAAAAGCGAATGATCAGGATGCGTCCCGCAATACAAGAGCTAGCAGCGTGCGAACTATCATAGGAGGACCCTTCATTGGAGGCCAAGGCAGGAGTGCAATGAAACGGTACATGCAGGAAGCCCAAGGTCAGCCCCTAACCAATGTGGGTCACTTATCATAAAGGCCACCAAAGATGATTAAGGAGGAAACCATAGACTTAACTTACACTGAAGAGGATGCCCGTACCGTTCACCACCTCCACAGTGATGCTTTGGTGATAACAGCAGTAACTGGGAACATTAACATGCACAGGCTTATTATGGATAATGGGAGTTCGGTTAACAATTTAGCCTATAATACCTATCAGAAGATGAAGCCCGCAGACAAGGATATGATGGCCTGTTATAACGAGTTGTATGGTTTCACTGAGAATGTTGCCCAGATTGTGGGAAGGGTGAAGCTACTTATCACCCTCGGGGTGGAGCCTTCAGCTACCACCCAGGTTGTAGAGTTCATGATTGTTAACGAGGAGATGAGAGTTGTCACCTCAATGTACCACTTATCCATAAAGTTCCCAACCCCAAATGGAGTAGGATGCGTACGAGGATGCCAGGCCGACTCCCGAGAATGTTATAGCAGGGCCTTAAGTCCTGCTGAGAAGGCCTGCAAAGGAATCCAACTTATTGATGGGGGTATCACTGAAAATTGCTACAAGCAGATGGAGCCCGAGGAGAAGCCAAGGCACAACCCCACGGAAAGGTATTAATAAAATTCGTCAAGGAAACTTGTAATATGGCTGTTATTGTGCAACACACGGGAGAGAAACCATGCATGGCGGCTTCTCACATGGATGATGGAGGGACCGTTTAATTATTTGAAAGGTTTGCATGGTATTTACATGACTAAATGATAATTGTTAACATGTTTACGTGCGCTTGTTTGCTTAACTATGAAAAGGGTGTAACTCCAAGGGTGGACCCCTTGAAAAGGATGCACTCTGAAAAGTTGCATCCCCAAGGGTGAAGCCTATCAGATCTCTTGCGTGGTATGGCTACGAGCCACAATCCCTTTTACCTGCAAACAGGGTCACATGATATATATATATGTATGTGTGATCTAACAGAAAATGCAGGAATAATTATACGAGGCAATTTAACAGAAATAAAGCATTCATCGTTAACCAAATTAAAGTCATTCCCCAAACCAGATGGGAACCGGAGTAAAAATCCTTAACAACTAGCGAGTCTATTGGAGGAGTCCGCGACCTCATTGATAAGTGGATTTTATATCAACTTGGAAGCCTTCGTTTTGACTTAAATTGATGATCTGGCCTCAAGCTTTTGATGTTTTTGATATGTTTTAGTGTTGTGTTGTGTAGGTTTCTTGGAAGGAGGATGAAGAGGAGATTCATAGCTTCAAGTGAAAAAAAAACAGCAAAGCAATCGGATGTGCGAGTCAAAAGTTATGGACAAGGAAGCGTGGCTGTGCAAGGCTGATGAGCTGCGGCGCCCGCCTCACTCGTGAGGCGGGGGCACCAATGAGGCGCCCGCCTCACACTCTGGGTGGAAAAAAAGGCCGTTTTGCCCGTTTTTGATCCGTTTGAAGGCCCGTTCCCTGGGGAAGTTAAAGAAAGGTTTGGGGAACCTAAAACATAACCTAGAAACATTCCAAGGAGCACGTGACAGCTATGGAGAAGATCAAGATCGAATTTCATAGTTTTTACTTTTGTAATTCTTCGAAGTAGGCGTAAATTTGGATGCTCATTCGGATTTATTTTGAAACTCTTGTTTTCCTCTTTGATATTGTTTAGACTATTCAGTACCATGTTTACTCTTATTCCCATGATGATGAGAAGTTCGATTATGAACTAATCATTATCGTGGGATTCTAGCGGATTTATATATGGATTTCAGTAGTTGATTTGCCTTAATTATTTGTGTGATGAATGTTTGATTTTTTCTTATTGGTTGGGCTTATTCTTCTTGGATGCGTGGCTAACGTCTAAGTTGTGTGTTAATCTTTATTGAAGCGATAGTGGATATACTGATTTAGAACTTGTCATGCGAACATAGGATTATGTATTCGATATACATAATTAGTGGTGTGATTTTAACCATCTTGCATCGCCCTATGTAATCTTGATTGATAACTTGTGCTTCAACCGTTATGTTTTCAAATCATATAGAAATATATGGTCTAAGCATAATTGGTGTCTGTTTACCTTCTATCTTAATTGTGTATGTGAAACAGTATGTGTGACGGACCCAACATAAATAACCGACTAAGGCATGCATATCGATATATATAATTAAACTACAGAGTTATAAAGGTTAAACTACCAATCTAAATCCACAATCCCGGAATCACCAGGAATGAGTATGAACAACATCTAAATATTACAAACCAAATTGAAATCCAATATACGTCTAAGTCATTACTACAAGTTTTAAATCCCAAAAGATTAGAAGAAATTAACTAGGGAACTACGAGTTCCCAACCTGCTCCATCATACGGCGGTAAGCAATCCCGTTGCCTGAGGTGGATTTACGTGCGGTCTGCTTGAATCGAGCCATTCTCGGGTTTCACTGAAGGGTTATAACAACAACAATATATATATGAGCATAAAGCTCAGCAAGTGAAAGCAGTATATAAAACAGTTCACAATATGCAATATAATCAGGTGCAAAAACAACAATAGATATCACAAGGTATAATCACAAGTAAAGGTGCAATATGGGATATCAATTTATTGGAATTGGAAACACACAGCGCTACGAGCATTGAGGGGTGATCAGCCCACACCAAGCTCCGAACCACATAAAGGGATTCAACCAGGGAGGATCCTCGGCACACATTGGCCATAAACAGACATCAGGCTCCCCGCTACTGATGCTGCAATAATAGACTGGCGCCTCAGTCTTAATATAAAATTATTATCCAATTCCTTTTAAGGTCATTTCAAATCAAATCATTTTCAAAAAGGGGTCTTGATCAAAGACAAGTTATAAGCAAGGATGTTTTCAAAATACAAGTGATCTTTCAAAAGTAAAGGATGTTATTAAGATCAGGGTTCCAAATGAGATAATTCAGGTTAATGTGGGGTATCAAGTTCTCATTATTCATCAAGGACTATTGGAGTATAATCATGTGGGTGTAGGGTAATAACATATGAAAAAGGTAATTCATGTGTTAAGGGTATTATTGGAATCCAAAGTGATGATCATGAGGGGTAATAAGGTAATTCAACCCTAAATAACAGTAATTCAACGTTCACAGGGTATACAATTATAAAGCAAGTATAAAGGAAGAGTTTCACTTGCCTGGATAAAGCTTACTAAACTCCTGTATAGATGCTTCTAGGGGTTCCTTGCCTGGCCTCCTACTTGCACCTATAATTAATAGTATCCTCGTCACTAACTACCCTTTCGCGTATAAATGTATATATATATATATATAAATATATACATATATAATAATTGTACACTTAAACTTAATTAAAAAAAGTAACATAATCATCAAGTAATGCACATAACAAGTAAAGCATGGCACTTAGTTACTTAACTTATATCACTTAATAATCTCTAATTATTCCTAAGTCAATTAAGCATTTAATCAAGTAACACATAAGGTCTAAGACCAATACTTCCTAACCATACTCTACTGACCTTAAATTAACAAATTAATAGTAAGGCACACTTGTGCCCCACTACCCAAGACTTACAAGTGAAGTGCAACCTAAGTGACCCACTAGTATGCTTACCTTGGCGACACTTGGAATGCCTTGGTAAAGGAATGCATCTACACTAAGTGAATTGACTTAAACTAACTTGCACTCTCTAATTATGACTTAAAACTAACTCATGGACTCAATATGAGGTCAAGGCCTCACTGATGACACACTAAAATGCAATGCACCCTAAGTTGGTACTAGAATGTGACTCCATGTGTGACACTTGTGTTCTTTAGTGGAAATGAGGCATCTCCACTTAGGGTATTGACTCCAAACAAATTTCTAAAGGTTGACACAATCTTAAACTAATATTATGAAGTGGTGTGACTCAAAGGCCTTGCCTATATGGGTCCTTAAAACTAGTGACCAAAGTGACCATTCTGCCTTGGCAGTTTGGCACCTCTTGGGGGTTTTGGCAAAAACAAGTGTTTCCACTATGTGCCTTGGTGAAATTGTGATTCCTCTGGATACTTAAGACTTAAATCTAAGTTGTGCACTTGAAATGACACTAAGCCCTTGCTCAGGCCTCCTTGGGCCTCTAAACAAAGTTGGCACAGAGCACCCTGCTCTGCTGTGGGGACTGCCATGAACTTACCAACTTGAGACTCACTAAAATCACTCACTACACCAATCCAATGACTCAAATAGCTTCCTATTACTTCCCTAAGCTCATCTAAATCAAGGCCCCATTAGGGCCTCATCATTGACAAGGTGTTAACCACTCAAGGATACAAATAAATCCTAAAGTGCCCTGTTCTGCCCTATACTCAAAGATGTGTGTGTGCATCTATGTAAATGATGGTTTTTATGACTTTTATGGCTACTGGAGACTTGTATACATCAAGTCCCAACTCCAGGAGACTTGGGCCTATGAGGGCCTAAGCATGACACATCTAATTCTCATGGTTTCTAAGGTGCAAAAATCTGCCATGGTGTGTGTGTGTGTCTCCTTCCACCTTAACACCCTTCAAAACTCCTCAAACCAACAAACCAAGCCACAATCCTATTCTAAAATATACATATATCTAATGTCTATCCTCACCAAGCAAGATACCACAATTTTTAACCATGAAAAATTCAATGCCGAAGTGAAACAATGAACCAAAAACAGAGCAGAATTTTCAGGGAGCATATATGAGCAAATTTCGAGTATATCAACATGGTGTTCACATGATAGCTACTGATTATTACTAGATATCATCATACACACCATAAACTATCATTTTAACACTTAGAACATGGCATGCATTACTCAAAAATCACATACAAAACTCAAATTCAAAGCTTAACACTCGGTTTTCACATAACTCAACATGCATCACTAGAGTTTCTTATACATAGCTTTATCTCATCATATAACATCAAAATACTAACATGCAAGGGCTGAAATCACACCAAATTCTTACCAAAGCATCACACCCTTCGAATATACAAGAAATCAAACTCAAAAACCATCAAAACTTCAAAAAAACCAAACCATTCCCTCGGCTCTCTTTGAGTTCATTTCCGAGGGTGATGAACAAGTGCTTTTTGGCTAAAATGAGATGTAAAACCTCACCAAAAACACATCAAGATCATCATATAGGAACCTCCAAAATGGTGACTCTAAATCCACAAGGATCAAAGCCCCATTTCGGCTCCAATTTCAACATGCAACATAAGTTCTAACCTCAAATGAAGATGCAAGCTTAGAGAGTGAAAGTCTTGGCCTCCAAAAGCTTGAAATGAAAAAGAATGGAAGAAAATGGTGGAGAGAGGGGAGGGTTTAGAGATTCAGCCGAGAGGGAGAGAAGAGAGTAGAGAGAAATGAGAGAAATGAGAGAGAGTGGAGTGAGATGAGGGTTTTGGTGGGTGAAAGGGGGTGTGACAAGTGGAGCTATATGCTTGCTTTGACCCCTCTTTTGACTAGAAAAGTGGTAGTGGGTGTAGAAATGACTAGCTTGTCCTTTCCTCAAGTGTTAGTGTAAAATGCATGCAAGGGTAATATAGTCTTTTGATAATTAATAAAAGTGTGATTAAAAGAGTATTAAAAGAAAGAGTTTTAGTAAATAAAGTACAAATCGATAAATCATGAAATTAATATCACAAATAATATGGGATTTTAGAAGTTTAATAAAATAGTTTTCACAAATTTTGGACAAAGAATGAATTTTAAAGGAAATATTACAAGTAGAGCTCTAATAGTCACATTTCTCATAAATATAAAACACGAATATAATACACGTAAAATCTCGAGAAAAATATATACACCAAACGCTATTTTACAAGTTAAAGCTTATCGGCTACTCGCAATTTATCAAATATCACTAAATCGCATATATCTCTATTACTATTTAATCGGGTAGCGACAACGATCACATTTATTAATATAAAGTCAAAACCGTCGCAACTAGTAATATTATTTAATCGCGTAGCGAGAATTATTCGTCAAAAGTCATATAAGTACATTCTAACGATATACGAAAGTCACGTAACGATAAACGAGTCAATTCACATAGTTTGGCAATTAAAGCACGAAATTTAATATATCACCAAAATGAAATACTGTAATATATATATAAGTCAAATATTACAGACGTTACATCCTTCCCCCCTTAAAAGGATTCTGACCCCAGAATCTAAGTAAACAAATGAGGATACTTATCTAACATATCACTTTCTAATTCCCACGTTGATTCTTCAACTTTGGGATTCCTCCACAAAACTCTAACTAAAGGAACTGTCTTATTCCTTAACACCTTATCTTTTCTATCTAGAATGCTAACCGGTTGCTCGATATAAGACAAATCGGGTTCTATTTCAACTGGTTCATTCTCTATGATGCACTTGGTGTCGGGGTTGAACTTCTTAAGCAATGATACATGGAAAACATTGTGAACGTGCTGCATTTGAGGCGGTAAAGCTAGTTCGTACGCCACTTTCCCAATTCTGCTTAGAATTTCAAAAGGACCAATAAATCTTGGACTCAATTTTCCCTTCTTTCCGAATCTGACTAATCCTTTCCATGGTGACACTTTCAACAGAACAGCTTCTCCAACTTCAAACTCAACATCTTTTCTGTGCGGGTCAGCATACTTTCGTTGTCTATCTTGAGCTGCAATCAATCTGCTTCGAATTACATCTACTGCTTCTTTCGTTTGCTGGATCAATTCTGGACCAATTACTTTCCTTTCTCCAACTTCATCCCAATATATCGGAGATCTACACTTCCTTCCATAAAGAGCTTCGTACGGGGGCATTCCAATGCTAGCATGATAACTGTTGTTATACGAAAACTCAACCAAAGGCAAATGCTCGTCCCAATTTCCTTTGAAGTCCAAAGCACAAGACCTCAACATGTCTTCAATAGTTTGAATTGTACGCTCGCTTTGTCCGTCCGTTTGTGGATGATAAGCAGTACTCATCTTGAGTCGGGTTCCCAAATGTTCTTGAAATTGCTTCCAAAATCTCGAGTTAAAACGAGGGTCTCGATCCGACACAATAGATACTGGAACTCCATGACGAGTAACAATCTCTTTCAAATACATGTGAATCAGCTTGTCCATTGAAAATCTCTCGTTAATTGGCAGAAAATGAGCCGACTTGGTCAATCGATCAATGATTACCCAAATAACATCATGATTAGATTTCGTCCTTGGCAATCCAACTATAAAGTCCATTCCAATGTGCTCCCACTTCCATTCTGGTATCTCTAACGGCTGTATTAATCCACTTGGCTTCTGATGTTCAGCTTTTACTCTTTGACAAGTGTAGCATTTACTGATCCATTGAGCAATTTCCTTCCTCATATCTGGCCACCAAAAGTTTTGCTTCAAGTCTTGGTACATTTTTGTGCTTCCGGGGTGAATAGAAAATTCTGAATTGTGAGCATCCTTCAAGATCTCATTCTTCAATTCCTCCACATTTGGTATCCAAATTCTTGATGAAAACCTCAAGATTCCTTGGTTATCTTTCTGTGTGCAGATTTCTTCTCCGGTCAACTCATTCATCTTCTCATTCATCACTTCCTCTTGGCACTTCCTTATCTTCTCTATCAATTCAGGCTGAAAAGTCATGGTACAAATCATTTCTGTAGGTGCACTAGGAGCTCGAATTTCAATTCCCATCTTTCCAAATTCCTGTGATAGTTCTTGAGCCATGGTCAACATATTCAACCTTTCTTTGCGACTTAACGCATCTGCTACTACATTCGCCTTTCCGGGATGATAGTTAATCGTGCAGTTGTAGTCTTTAATCAATTCCAACCATCTTCGCTGCCTCATGTTCAACTCTTTTTGCGTGAAAATGTACTTCAAGCTTTTGTGATCCGTGAATATTTCACACTTCTCGCCATAAAGATAGTGTCTCCAAAGCTTTAAAGCAAACACAATTGCTGCCAATTCCAAGTCATGAGTCGGATATCTTTGTTCGTGTGGTTTGAGTTGTCTTGACGCGTAGGCTATCACTTTCCCGTGTTGCATTAAGACACAACCTAATCCTTTATATGACGCATCACTGTAGATAACAAAATCTCCTTGATCATCTGGCAAAGCTAGAACTGGAGCGGTGACTAACTTCTGTTTCAACTCTTGAAAACTCTTTTCACATTTGTCGGTCCATTCAAACTTTTCATTCTTCCGAGTCAATCTTGTCAACGGTACTGCAATCTTCGAAAAATCTTTCACAAACCTTCGATAATATCCGGCCAACCCCATGAAACTTCTAACTTCAGTTGGGGTCTTCGGCCTCTCCCAATTCATCACAGCTTCTATCTTTGCTGGATCCACTCTAATTCCTTCACTTCCAACAATATGCCCTAAGAACTGCACTTCTCGTAGCCAAAATTCACATTTTGAGAACTTTGCATATAACTTCTCCTTTCTTAATGTTTCCAAAGCTATCCTCAGGTGTTCAGCATGTTCTTCTTCAGATTTCGAGTATATGAGAATATCATCGATGAATACAATGACGAACTTGTCTAAATACTTCTTGAATACACGGTTCATCAAATCCATGAAGGCGGCTGGTGCGTTTGTCAATCCGAATGCCATTACTAGAAACTCGTAATGCCCATACCGAGTTCCAAAAGCGGCCTTTGGAATGTCTTCCGGCTTAATCTTCAATTGATGATATCCCGAACGCAAGTCAATCTTCGAAAAGTAAGTTGCTCCTTTGAGTTGATCAAATAAGTCGTCGATTCGAGGCAAAGGATACCTATTCTTGATTGTCAACTTGTTCAATTCTCTATAGTCGATGCACAATCTCATGCTTCCGTCCTTTTTCTTCACAAAAAGAACTGGAGCTCCCCACGGGGATACACTCGGCCTTATAACTCCTTTGTCTAACAGTTCTTGCAATTGCTTGGCCAACTCTTTCATTCTTGCCGGTGCCATTCGATACGGTTGCTTTGAAACTGGTTCCGTGCCGGGTGCTAAGTCAATAGAAAACTCAATTTGACGGTCGGGAGGCAATCCAGGAAGATCGTCAGGAAATACATCAAGAAATTCATTAACTATCGGAATACTTTCTATGTTCGGCGTCTCTTTAGATCTATCAACTACATGAGCCAAATAACCTTCACAACCTTGCCTTAACAACTTCTTAGCTTCAATTATTGTCAAGAATGTCTTAGCTTGTTTCTGCCCTTTAAACTCTACTTTCTTGCCTTGAGGAGACTTAAGGATTATCTTCTTCTTCTTACAATCTATTTGAGCACCATTTTCTGCTAACCAATCCATACCTAATATAACATCAAACTCTCCTAATCAATTTATGGCATTCTATTTATACTTGCAAAGAATATCATAGTTTGTATTATGATTATTATCAATTGAAACCTTCTTTAAAGGTTAATAAAAACTCTGCAAGTACAAACTCTGTTTCTAGTGCAAACTCTGTTGCAAAGTCTGTTAGCTCAAACTCTGATAATAATAACGCTGCAAAAGCTAACAAACTTAATAAGGCCAAGGGATCCAAGCAAGTCTGGGTCCTTAAAACTAACAATTAGTGGTCTTTGTGATTGCAGGGCAACAGGAAGAACATTCTAGTTTTGGACAGTGGATGTTCAGGACACATGACTGGAAATAAGGCCCTGCTATCAGAGTTTGTGGAAAAGGCTGGCCCAAGTGTTTCTTATGGAGATGGCAACATAGGAAGGACTCTGGGATATGGCAACATCAATCTTGGAAATGTCATCATATCAAATGTAGCTCTTGTTCAAGGGCTGAAACACAATTTACTCTCTGTCAGTCAGATCTGTGACAGAGGATATCATGTTGATTTCTATGAAGAATACAGTGAGATAGTAAGCAAGTCAACAGGCAAAGTGGCAGCAACTGCTCACAGACATGGGAATATTTATGAAATCCACTTGCCTACAAACTCTGAAGGAAAAGCAATTTGCTTGTCTACAAGGATCTCTGCAGAAGAAAGTTGGAAATGGCACAAGAAGCTCTCACACCTGAATTTCAACTCCATAAATGAGCTTATAAAGAAAAGGCTTGTGAGAGGACTCCCTGAATCACTACTTACATCTGATGGATTATGTGATTCATGTCAAAAAGCCAAGCAGAGAAAGACATCTTTCAAGAGTAAGACTGAATTCTCAATAAACAAACCATATCATCTTCTACATGTTGATCTATTTGGACCAGTCAATGTACCATCCATTGCAAGGAAGAAATATGCTCTTGTCATTGTTGATGAGTATACCAGATACACTTGGGTATATTTTCTTCACTCTAAAGATGAAACAGCCTTGCATCTGATGGATCATGTGAAACAACTGGATCATGGATCTGAAGACAAAGTGAAGATCATTAGAAGTGATAATGGAACTGAGTTCAGAAATTCAACAATGGAAGAGTTCTGCAAAGAAAGAGGTGTAGTGCAACAATTCTCTGCACCTGGTACACCACAGCAAAATGGTGTAGTTGAAAGGAAAAACAGGACTCTTATAGAAGCTGCCAGAACTATGCTTGATGAGGCTAAATTGCCTACTTATTTCTGGGCAGAAGCTGTTCAAACAGCCTGTTTCACTCAAAATGCAACCTTGATTAATAAGCATGGCAAGACCCCATATGAGATGGTGAAGAAAAAGAAGCCAAATCTGAAGTATTTTCATATATTTGGGTGCAAATGCTTTGTATTGAAGACTCATCCAGAACAGCTTACCAAGTTTGATTTAAAAGCTGATGAAGGTATTTTTGTAGGTTATCCTCTGATAACAAAGGCCTTCAGAGTCTATAATCTGAGAACCAAGGTCATCATGGAATCCATACATGTGTCATTTGATGACAAAAGAATTATGGGCTTAGCAGATATGGATGATCATGAAGAACTGCATTTTGAAAATGAAGAAATATTCTCTGATTCAACAAACTCTGATGAACAGTCAAACTCTGACTGTGAACAAAATACAGCAAACTCTGGTGAAAATTCACAAGTTCATGATGATGAAGCAATTGCTGAGGGGGAGAATCAGAATGTTCCAGACTCTACCCAAGCCTCATCAGAGAATGCTGACTCAAACTCATCAGAGAATACTGATTCAAACTCTGATAGCACAAACTTAGGGGGAGCTACAGAGAATGATCAACAGAATCAGGAGAGCATGGATCAAGGGGGAGGATCCAATGATGAAAATGGTCAACTTCCACATGCTAGGAAGTGGACAAAATCTCACACACCTGATTTAATAATTGGCAATCCAGAAGCAGGTGTGCAAACAAGGACATCTACAGCAAATGAATGCTTACATCATTGCTTTCTGTCACAAACTGAACCTAAGAAAGTGGAGGAAGCTCTTCAAGATGCTGACTGGATTCAAGCAATGCAAGAGGAGCTAAATGAGTTTGAGAGAAACAAAGTATGGACTCTAGTACCAAGACCTAAAGACAGATCCATAGTTGGTGCAAAATGGGTGTTCAGAAACAAAACTGACAGTGAGGGTATCATTACAAGAAATAAAGCAAGGCTTGTGGCAAAAGGGTATTCACAACAGGAAGGTATTGATTATGATGAGACATTTGCTCCAGTTGCAAGATTGGAGGCAATCAGAATCTTTCTGGCCTATGCTGCTCACAAGAAATTCAAAGTATTTCAGATGGATGTCAAGAGTGCTTTTCTAAATGGAAAACTGGATGAAGAGGTATATGTTGAACAACCTCCAGGATTTGTGGATCCAAAACATCCAGACTATGTCTACAGGTTGGACAAAGCACTTTATGGAGTAAAGCAGGCTCCAAGAGCATGGTATGAAACTCTAGCTCAATTTCTTCTTGAAAGTGGATTTACTAGAGGTACCATAGATAAAACTCTGTTTTATTTGAATCATGGTAATGATCTGCTTTTAGTTCAAATCTATGTTGATGACATTATTTTTGGCTCCACTAATGCTAAACTCTGTCAAAGATTTGCCAAGCTCATGCAATCTAGGTACCAAATGAGCATGATGGGGGAACTCAGTTATTTTCTGGGTTTACAAGTTAAACAGACTGAAGATGGGATTTTTATAAATCAAGCCAAGTATACCAGAAATCTCTTGAAGAAATTTGGTATGCAAGACAGCTCAGCTGCAACTACTACTATGGCAACAGCAACAAAACTAGACAAAGACACTGGTGCATCAGTGGATATCACAAACTACAGAGGAAGGATTGGATCTTTGCTTTATCTGACTGCAAGTAGACCAGACATCATGTATGCCACATGTCTATGTGCAAGATTTCAGGCAGATCCAAGAGAACCTCATCTGATTGCAGTAAAGAGGATATTCAGATATCTCAAAGGAACCACATCATTAGGATTATGGTATCCTAGAGAATCAGAATTTAGTCTAATTGGATACTCTGATGCAGATTTTGCAGGTTGCAAAATTGACAGGAAAAGCACAAGTGGGAGCTGTCAATTTCTGGGTGGAAGACTTGTTTCTTGGTATAGCAAGAAGCAAAAGTCCATTTCAACATCAACAGCAGAGTCAGAGTATATAGCTGCAGGCAGTTGCTGTGCTCAAATTCTTTGGATGAAGAACCAACTGTTGGACTATGGGTTATCCTTTTCTAAAATTCCTATTTACTGTGATAACCAAAGTGCTATTGCTATGACAGGAAACCCAGTTCAACATTCTCTGACAAAGCACATCAGTATAAGATATCACTTTATAAGGGAGCATGTGGAGGAAGGAACCATTGAACTTCACTTTGTTCCTACTGATCAGCAGCTAGCAGATATATTCACCAAACCACTAAGTGAAGCAACTTTTACTAGGCTGGTGAATGAGCTAGGAATGATATCAGGAGCTGAGTAAACATACTGGTCAGATCTTTCAAATTTCAATTGTCAATTTACCATATGTATTGCTCACAAATTTGCCTTGATATACTCTGATTGTTAAAATCTGATGACATTCTCTGATGACATACTCTGTGTGTTATACTCTGATGATAGTCTCTGATCGTCATACTCTGACGTCAAACTCTGATGTTTGTAAACTCTGAATCTTGATTAATAATCTCATTTGTATTTCTCTGAGAAAACAAACCTGTGAAGATACTATGAAGCATGATATGAATTAGTAATCATGAATCTCAGTTCAGTTCTTTAATCTTGATCTCAATTTTGTGCTACTATTTTACACTATATGCATGTTGATATCATTGAGACTCTATTACTTCACATATCTTAATTATAAGTGAGACTGATTAATTTGCATTTTCTCTCAGTAAAATTAGACAGTGATTATAAACTCTGATGCTATATATATACCCCTGCAAATAAGCATAGTACTCCTTTGAGATCTTAGATGTCTATATGACAGTGATTGGAAAGACCCAAACACTTACTGGTATTAAGTAATTGCCAAGATTTTATAATCTATGGTGACCAGTCACAATCTCTGATTACTGGAGAAATACTGTTGCAGTATCATAATTAAAGGTCGTGATTCATTTACACTGAAAAGCGTCCTTGAAAAAAAAAAAAAAAAAAAGGGGGGGGGGGGTTGGTTTATTTTATATTTCTCCATCAGAGTATATCTTTTGTCTATGTCTTGAGAGTTCAAATAAATTATTCTTGTCTACCTTATAATTACGAAATTGTGAAATTCTCTAGTCTCTGATTTAATATGTTAAATCACACACATTATGTCACAAGCACATTATTGAGCTATGGATTCTAGGACAAACTCTGATTTATTGATGAAAATTCTGGAAATTATGTCTTTATTCTGAGGTACTTAGAAATTTATTTTCTTTGATAAAAATCTCAGAGTTTAAAATTCGAGAGATTTAATCTTGATTTTTAATATCTTGTACATTACAGGAGTTCAAATATTCAGAGAATATGAAAGGAGTATTTCAAACGGGTGTATTGTTAGTGGGTTTACATCAAAAACATTTTAATAGGAGAACGTGTACTCAGCATTTATAACTGCACATGTTTTACTGCGCTCATGATTATTACTCTCTTTTCTCCATCCCACTAACTCTTATCTACCAGTTAAAATCTGACAGGTGTCCAAGTGAACACAGAGCCATGCGTGTACAACTACACAAAATCTGAAGGGTTTATCACATCAGATTTTAATTCTTATCATTCACTTATACACTTATTCACTTATACTCTTACACAAAACTCTCACAACAAACTCTTGCTCTCTTTTCTCTGAAATTCAAATCTTCGTATACACACTTTCTCAAACATCTTCACTCACAAACTCTGTTTTAATGGCCACTACAGCTTTTATCTTTGCAGGCGTTGAATTCGTTCCCAACAATCATGCTGCCATTCTTGACAGCACTGATGTCCCAAGGGATTATCATCCTTTTCAGCGATTCTTGGCACAGAGTGCCATCGGTACCGCTCTCACCGCTCCTGCCAGACTCTCAGGAAGCCAGATCATAAACTTCTGGAGGACGGGTGAGTATGACAATGGTGGTGATGAGGGATCACCATCGATTGTGTTTTCCTATGAAGGGGAGGAGTATGTGGTTACTCCAGCAACAGTTCGTCAGGCACTCAACTTGCCAGCACATTCTGCGTACATTACAAATGGAGATGCAAATCTCAGAACAATGATGATTGATTTAGGGTACTACGATTCTCTGGATAAATTGGGTCAGTTGAAGCGTCCAGGACTCAGAAAGGAGTGGAGCTTTTTCTTTGATTGCATTACCAGAGCTTTCCAGAAGAAATCTACAAACTGGGATGCTATTCCAATGGACATGCTGCAGATCGGGTATTCTCTGATCTATTCTACTGCTTTTGATTTTGGTAGATTAGTTCTTAGAAATATTGGTGAAAGAATGCATGAGAACAGGAAAGTCATATATTTCTCAAGATTTTGCCCATTGTTGTTTAATGCCACTGTTGGAGAAGTGGATTTTGATGCTGCAGATGAGATCAAACCTTTTAAACTTCATAAAAGGGTTTTCAAGGATCTCATATCTAAAGATGAGAAGAGACCAGTTCTCAGGCCTCTGCAAATTCCAGCTCCATTAAGAGCAAGGCTGAATCTTCCTCAGGAACCACAACCACAACCTGAACAACCTCAACCACAACATCCAACCTCTCCCACAGTCACCAGAAAACGCAGATCATCAACTACAAAACCATCAAAAACCACAAAGTCTGATGAAAACCCCTCTACCACAAAAACCAGAACAAAGTCTGATAAACCAATAAACTCTGAAGCTCCAAACTCTGATATTCCAGTAAACACTGAAGCTGCTTCTCCTCCAAAGCAGAAAAGAAGGAGGCTTGTTGCAGCATATGAATATGATGATCTTGAGCCTGCACAAGATGTAAACTCTGAGCCTACTTCTACACCAACCTCTGTACCTGTTCAAGCCACTCCTCAAAAGCCACCAAGATTCAAAAGAAGAGCAAACAAGCCTGAGAGGCCAAGGGTGCCAATCACTGAAATCACAGACTTCACAGTTGAGGAAGAGCACACACCATCAACTCAAGTTGCTGAACAGTGTCAAGCTCTAATGGTGCTTCCTATCCAAGCTGTTCCTATAACATCTCCTACAGCATCTACTTCATCTTCTGAAGTAGATGAAGAAATACAATGTGATGAACAAGCTACAACTGAAGCTGGAGCAAATATGTCTGATTCTCAATCTCCATTATCTGATCATGGTCCAATTCCTCAATCTCCAATGAAAATTCCTGAAGATGCCATTGTTCATGATACAGCTCCAGAGAACTACAGGTCTGATGTAGTTGAGGAAACTGACAAAGAAGCTGTGGAAGCTTTACAATCTCTTGCTCAGACTGGTGAAGAGCCCATCAAGTCACAGTCTGAAGCTCAAGAAAAATCTGCTCAGGATAATGTGAAGAAAGTTGATGCTTCTGTTCCTGATGCTGATGAAGTAAACTCTGATGCTGACCCTAAGGATGATGACAGTTCAGATACTGACAAGGATGAAAATGATGGAGTTCCTCTAACACAACAGAAGTGGGAGTCAACTAGCCAGTACACTGCCAGGATGCAGACTCTGACAACAAACTCTGAGCCTCTTCCCAGGGATCTTCAGGTTGATCCTCCAAGTGAAGTCTGGGATAAACTCTGGCTGAGCCACCAGCATTCCCTGGAGACACCTAAAGCTGAAGAATTCTTGTCTATGGCAGAGAATGAAATTTCAAACTCTGATGTTTTGTCAAGCCTCAAAGGCACAATTCTCTATCTAAAGACATTTCATCCTGCTCATGCCCAGACATCTAAATCCATAGATAGTCTAAGAACAGAGGTGGCAAGTATCAAGGAGATCAATGAACTAGAAAAGAAGAGGACCATGCTCCCTCTGAAAGAAAGTGTACAAAAGCTGGTCACTGCCAATGAATCTCTGGACAAAAGGATGACCTTGATTGAATCCAATCAAGAAAAGATGTCAAAGCAGCTTGAAGCCATCCAAACTTCACTTTCTCTGATCACATCAATTCTGATTCCTGATGAGGATGATGCCAAAAAGGGGGAGAGAGTAGCTCAAGTCAAATGCAAGTCTACTACTCAAACTCTGAAAAGGAAGAAAAAGGATGATGATGATGATGCTGATGACTTCACAAAGCACAAGAGATTTCAAGCAGGGACTGGTGGAAGAGTTTCAAACTCTGACAGTCAAAGACAATCTAAGCAAAGCACAAAGTCTGCTCCAACTCACAACATCACATCTGGATCTAAGCAAAGATCAGTGACTGGATCAGACAAACCCATGACTGATGAAGAGCTTGCTAGATTAGTTTTTGAACAAGAAAATCCAGAAGCAAATTTGGACTTGGAGTTGATTGCTGCAGAAGAAGCTGAGCTGAAAAAGGAACATATTGAAGCCATAAACTCTGGAAAGATCCAAAAGCCAGCAAAGTCAACTGTCAGGCCAAAAGAAAAAGGGATACTGATCAAGGAAGCTGCTGTTGCTGATCAGAGTTTACCAATCAAAAAGGTATACTCTGAAGATGAATACACCTCTAAGGGTAAAAGCAAAGTAGATGAACATCTGGAGAGAGGATGGGAAAAGAAGAAGTCTACAACCTCTGACAAGGATCAAGTTGTGAAGGAAAAGAAAACAGAAGCTGCAATCTCTGACAAAGCTCATGTTGCAGAACCTCAAAAAGAGAGATTAACCTCTGACATAGCTTATGTTAATAAGGATGCAAAGAAGGACACAACCTCTGACAAAGCTCAAGCTGTGTTCAAACCAACAACTACTCCACTGGCTGGATTTGCAAAGCCTACTCTGATGACTGAGATAAGCTTTGAAAAGGGCTCAATTCAACCAATCTCTCATCGTAAGGCAGGAAGAGATAAAGGAGGGCTGGGATCAAAATATGAAAAATTTGATCAGAGTATAGGATCAAGACCAGATGACCCCTCATCTCTCTGTGCTCCCAAGACTGGAGTATTGCAAGACAAAATGGACAAACTTGATTCAGTCCAGTTGGCGAAGAATGACAGAGGAGATAATATCCTTATCTACTTCATGTCTGATGGAACAGTGTTTAGAGTACTTGAAGCAGATCTCTATGCTAAACACTGGGAGGAATTGAGATATGTATCTCACATATTTCAAGTGAAGAACAAGTCAGGACAACACATCTCCAACCTGCTAAAAGATCAAATCAGAAGGAAGATGGGGATTACAGGAAACAAAAATGCTGGACCTTTCATTCCCAAATATCTCAATCATAAAGGACAGCTGGTGGAGATGAAGAAAAATTCAGCAAAGATTGAAACAATAGGTGGAATCAGAACTCTTGCATTTAATGAAGAGTCTGATAAAGCTTACAATATCAGGCTGGATAGAGACTTGAAGAAGAATAAGATCTATGATCTCAGAGCTGCAATTTACCAAACTGGAGTTTCAGATCCAGAGTTGAGAGAGATCAAGAGACAAATGATTACAGTGCTTGAAGAAGAACTCCTCAGAGAGTATCTAAAGACAGCAAATGGTGTCTATGCAGCTAAGGAGTAAAGTATCTGTAAGTGTTAAAAGTTTATGTTATAATTAGTTAAACTCTGTTGCATTTGACTTATTTGTTTTGACATCATCAATTATCTGTTAACTTGCACATAATTTCTTTATGCACAAGTTGGGGGAGATTGTTAGATATAATTGATGATTACTAATGTTCTTAAAGTTTGTTTTAGAACAGGAATCATCAGAGTTTAATCTGGAAGCTGATCAGAGTTTAGTAAAGTCTGACAGAGTTTGATAAAGTCTGATCAGAGTTTACATAGTCAAGACTCGTCAGAGTTTACACGTGGAAAGAGCTCAGAAGCGGATATACTTCAAGGAAGGATAGAAGCGGAGGAGTGATTTGCTGACTATGGAAACTAAACAGAAAACTGGAGCAATCTTTGATTGATAGATTTATTAGCTGATTTATAGGATATCAAATCAGAGATTGATTTTGTAACTGTGTCTATATAAACACAGATTAGGGTTACTCTATAGGAGTTGAGTTATCGAGTACATTGTTAAGAACCCTAGCAGCTCTTGGTGATAGGATATAAATTCACTGAGAGAGTTTTTGTAATCATTAAAAGCTTTGTGAATATAAGAGTTTACTGCTTTCAATCTCTTATATTGTCATACTGTATTACAGATTGTGATCACTATATCATCATATATAGTGAATTAACAGGACCTAACATAGTAGCTCCAGAATCAAATAGCACTTTAGCATGGATGTTGTTGACAGAAAGCATACCTGTCACAACCTCAGAACTCTGAACAGCATCCTTGATATTCATGTTGAATGTCCTTGCTTGAGCCGGATAAGAGGGATGGAAAACAGGGTGCTAAGTCAATAGAAAACTCAATTTGACAGTCGGGAGGCAATCCAGGAAGATCGTCAGGAAATACATCAAGAAATTCATTAACTATCGGAATACTTTCTATGTTCGGCGTCTCTTTAGATCTATCAACTACATGAGCCAAATAACCTTCACAACCTTGCCTTAACAACTTCTTAGCTTCAATTATTGTCAAGAATGTCTTAGCTTGTTTCTGCCCTTTAAACTCTACTTTCTTGCCTTGAGGAGACTTAAGGATTATCTTCTTCTTCTTACAATCTATTTGAGCACCATTTTCTGCTAACCAATCCATACCTAATATAACATCAAACTCTCCTAATCGAAAAGGTATAAGGGAAGTAGGAAAACTAAAGCCAGAAATCTCTATAGTACACCGGGGGCAAATACTTCTAACAGATACTTGTTCTTGATTAGCAACAATGATAGATAAGGGTTCAGCTAAAGGTTCAGTTTCACAATTCAACTTGCCAAAAAAAGATTCAGATATGAAAGATCTAGTAGCTCCAGAATCAAATAGCACTTTAGCATGGATGTTGTTGACAGAAAGCATACCTGCCACAACCTCAGAACTCTGAACAGCATCCTTGATATTCATGTTGAATGTCCTTGCTTGAGCCGGATAAGAGGGATGGAAAACAGGAGTTGCAGACTCAAAAACTTGAGTAGAAGGTAGTTGCAGAATTTGGAGCAGAAGATGTCATTCCTTGATTGTAAGGGGTAGCTGCCAATTGCATCAACTTGTTGGTTCCAGGAGCTTTACAATCCCTTGACATGTGACCGGTCTTTCCACACTTGAAACAGGTAACAGAAGGCTTCGGGTTCTGGCACTCGTTTGCATAATGACCCTTCGAGTTGCACTTGAAACAGACGATATCAGCCTTATTACAATTTCCCGTGTGTTTCTTGTTGCAGAATTTGAATTCTGAATTTGCTTGTTGACTCCTTTGACCACTCGGTCCTTGAATCTTCTTCACATTCCTATTATCACCTTTCTTGAATCCTCGGGGACCTCCTTGATTCTGAACTCCAAACTTCTTGAAATTCTTCCCTTTTTGGCTCCCTTGAGCCGAACCTTCACCATTATTCCCAAACTTCCTCTTCTTGTTATCCTTCTCCTTCTGGTTCTGATCACTTTCTCCTTCAATTACCATTGCCTTCTGGACCACTTCAGCATATGTGGCCAATTCAAAAGCAGCCACTCTGCTTCGTAGCCAAGGCTTCAATCCTTGTTGAAATCTCTTCGCTCTTTTCTCGTCCGTGTCCACATAATCTCCCACGAACCTTGCTAATTCTGTAAATTTCTTCTCATATTCCCCAACAGTCATTCCTTCTTGCTTCAATTCAAAGAACTTCAACTCCATCTGAGTTTGCATATACCTTGGAAAATACTTGTCTAGAAATATCCTCTTGAATCTATCCCAAGCAATAACCTCACCTTCTTCTAAAGCACGGGCTGACTCCCACCAGTAGTTTGCTTCGTCTTTCAGAAAATATGACGCATATTCAACTTTCTTATCATCGGTTACAACAGCCAAGGTGAAAGCCTTCTCCATCTCCTTTAGCCAGGATTGAGCTTCAACAGGGTCTTGAGTTCCTCGGAACTCGGGTGGTTTCACAGCTTGAAAAGATTTGAAAGTAGTAGGTGGTGGTGGTGCTCGTTGTTGTTGCTGGAGTTGTTGTTGGAGTAGTTGTTGTTGTTGAGCAAGGGTAACAGATTGTTGGTGAAGAAGTTGCATAAGTTGAGCCAAGGTTGGTGGTGGTTCTTCGGTATTTTCATTGGTGGTGTTACGGATTCTTCGAGGAAGCATGATTCTGAATGTAGACAAGAAAAGCTTATTCACAGTTTAATATATGCATACAAGTTATATCAAAGGGAATATTGGGTACAAAGGTATTATTCAAAGGTTATTCACATGGTAACGGTTTATGGTTATTATTATGGCATCATGGTATGTGTGTATTATTAGAGTCTAAGGTATCATATTGCAAAGGTACATTTATTCGGTCAAAGTCATATCATGGTATATTGGAAAAGTTTAAACATGATCAAGTTCTAAAGGTTTAACATGGCAAAATCTGTCTAAGCATGGTATGACAATATAATGACCAAATGAGATAATAGTCAAAGTGCGAGATTAAACATTAGTTCAAATGATAGGTACGGAATAGTACGAACGGAAAATAAAGTGCGAATAAAGTCTTCCCGAAACAATCCGGGGGTACAAAGTACGAATGAAAGTCAAAGTACGGATAACATGATAACGGAAATAAAATAGACTAAGGAATAGTCTAGGGGGATGGTGATGATGCTGGTGAAGCTGATGGACTGGCAACTGGCTCACGGAGAGTGCTAATCACACGGCGGAGCTCGTCAGTAATGGCGGTCAAAGTGATACGGCTCTCACGCTCGCGGTAGGGTGGAATAGCTGCCAAACGGTCCTCGGCCATGCGAATGATCTCCTCGACCCTAGCAATCAAACGGGGACGGTTGCCCTCATCATCAAAGTCCTCACGGTACAGCTGGTCAATCCGGTGCTGAAGAATCATGTTCTGGCCGTCGAGTCGGTCAGTAAGCCTCACCATCTGCTCGTAAAGCGGGAACGGAACAGTAGTCGGGAATCCGGGACTAGAAGATGACGATGCCTGCCAACAGTTATATATATATATATATACGCGGTTATAGTCAAAAGGGTGAGAAAACTTAAAAGATTCTAACGCCCCAAGTCCCACATGATCTAAGTTCATCTTAACCTCTAAATCCTATCTTATATTCATTTATCCTATGTTGTTCAGTGACTCAAACCTGTCGCTCTGATACCAACTGTGACGGACCCAACATAAATAACCGACTAAGGCATGCATATCGATATATATAATTAAACTACAGAGTTATAAAGGTTAAACTACCAATCTAAATCCACAATCCCGGAATCACCAGGAATGAGTATGAACAACATCTAAATATTACAAACCAAATTGAAATCCAATATACGTCTAAGTCATTACTACAAGTTTTAAATCCCAAAAGATTAGAAGAAATTAACTAGGGAACTACGAGTTCCCAACCTGCTCCATCATACGGCGGTAAGCAATCCCGTTGCCTGAGGTGGATTTACGTGCGGTCTGCTTGAATCGGGCCATTCTCGTGTTTCACTGAAGGGTTATAACAACAACAATATATATATGATCATAAAGCTCAGCAAGTGAAAGCAGTATATAAAACAGTTCACAATATGCAATATAATCAGGTGCAAAAACAGCAATAGATATCACAAGGTATAATCACAAGTAAAGGTGCAATGTGGGATATCAATTTATTGGAATTGGAAACACACAGCGCTACGAGCATTGAGGGGTGATCAGCCCACACCAAGCTCCGAACCACATAAAGTGATTCAACCAGGGAGGATCCTCGGCACACATTGGCCATAAACAGACATCAGGCTCCCCGCTACTGATGCTGCAATAATAGACTGGCGCCTCAGTCTTAATATAAAATTATTATCCAATTCCTTTTAAGGTCATTTCAAATCAAATCATTTTCAAAAAGGGGTCTTGATCAAAGACAAGTTATAAGCAAGGATGTTTTCAAAATACAAGTGATCTTTCAAAAGTAAAGGATGTTATTAAGATCAGGGTTCCAAATGAGATAATTCAGGTTAATGTGGGGTATCAAGTTCTCATTATTCATCAAGGACTATTGGAGTATAATCATGTGGGTGTAGGGTAATAACATATGAAAAAGGTAATTCATGTGTTAAGGGTATTATTGGAATCCAAAGTGATGATCATGAGGGGTAATAAGGTAATTCAACCCTAAATAACAGTAATTCAACGTTCACAGGGTATACAATTATAAAGCAAGTATAAAGGAAGAGTTTCACTTGCCTGGATAAAGCTTACTAAACTCCTGTATAGATGCTTCTAGGGGTTCCTTGCCTGGCCTCCTACTTGCACCTATAATTAATAGTATCCTCGTCACTAACTACCCTTTCGCGTATAAATGTGTATATATATATATATATATAAATAAATACATACATATATAATAATTGTACACTTAAACTTAATTAAAACAAGTAACATAATCATCAAGTAATGCACATAACAAGTAAAGCATGGCACTTAGTTACTTAACTTATATCACTTAATAATCTCTAATTATTCCTAAGTCAATTAAGCATTTAATCATGTAACACATAAGGTCTAAGACCAATACTTCCTAACCATACTCTACTGACCTTAAACTAACAAATTAATAGTAAGGCACACTTGTGCCCCACTACCCAAGACTTACAAGTGAAGTGCAACCTAAGTGACCCACTAGTATGCTTACCTTGGCGACACTTGGAATGCCTTGGTAAAGGAATGCATCTACACTAAGTGAATTGACTTAAACTAACTTGCACTCTCTAATTATGACTTAAAACTAACTCATGGACTCAATATGAGGTCAAGGCCTCACTGATGACACACTAAAATGCAATGCACCCTAAGTTGGTACTAGAATGTGACTCCATGTGTGACACTTGTGTTCTTTAGTGGAAATGAGGCATCTCCACTTAGGGTATTGACTCCAAACAAATTTCTAAAGGTTGACACAATCTTAAACTAATATTATGAAGTGGTGTGACTCAAAGGCCTTGCCTATATGGGTCCTTAAAACTAGTGTACCAAAGTGACCATTCTGCCTTGGCAGTTTGGCACCTCTTGGGGGTTTTGGCAAAAACAAGTGTTTCCACTATGTGCCTTGGTGAAATTGTGATTCCTCTGGATACGTAAGACTTAAATCTAAGTTGTGCACTTGAAATGACACTAAGGCCTTGCTCAGGCCTCCTTGGGCCTCTAAACAAAGTTGGCACAGAGCACCCTGCTCTGCTGTGGGGACTGCCATGAACTTACCAACTTGAGACTCACTAAAATCACTCACTACACCAATCCAATGACTCAAATAGCTTCCTAATACTTCCCTAAGCTCATCTAAATCAAGGCTTCATGAGGGCCTCATCATTGACAAGGTGTTAACCACTCAAGGATACAAATAAATCCTAAAGTGCCCTGTTCTGCCCTATACTCAAAGATGTGTGTGTGCATCTATGTAAATGATGGTTTTTATGACTTTTATGGCTACTGGAGACTTGTATACATCAAGTCCCAACTCCAGGAGACTTGGGCCTATGAGGGCCTAAGCATGACACATCTAATTCTCATGGTTTCTAAGGTGCAAAAATCTGCCATGGTGTGTGTGTGTGTCTCCTTCCACCTTAACACCCTTCAAAACTCCTCAAACCAACAAACCAAGCCACAATCCTATTCCACAATATACATATATCTACTGTCTATCCTCACCAAGCAAGATACCACAATTTTTAACCATGAAAAATTCAATGCCGAAGTGAAACAATGAACCAAAAACAGAGCAGAATTTTCAGGGAGCATATATGAGCAAATTTCGAGTATATCAACATGGTGTTCACATGATAGCTACTGATTATTACTAGATATCATCATAAACACCATAAACTATCATTTTAACACTTAGAACATGGCATGCATTACTCAAAAATCACATACAAAACTCAAATTCAAAGCTTACCACTCGGTTTTCACATAACTCAACATGCATCACTAGAGTTTCTTATACATAGCTTTATCTCATCATATAACATCAAAATACTAACATGCAAGGGCTGAAATCACACCAAATTCTTACCAAAGCATCACACCCTTCGAATATACAAGAAATCAAACTCAAAAACCATCAAAACTTCAAAAAAACCAAACCATTCCCTCGGCTCTCTTTGAGTTCATTGCCGAGGGTGATGAACAAGTGCTTTTTGGCTAAAATGAGATGTAAAACCTCACCAAAAACACATCAAGATCATCATATAGGAACCTCCAAAATGGTGACTCTAAATCCACAAGGATCAAAGCCCCATTTCGGCTCCAATTTCAACATGCAACATAAGTTCTAACCTCAAGTGAAGATGCAAGCTTAGAGAGTGAAAGTCTTGGCCTCCAAAAGATTGAAATGAAAAAGAATGGAAGAAAATGGTGGAGAGAGGGGAGGGTTTAGAGATTCAGCCGAGAGGGAGAGAAGAGAGTAGAGAGAAATGAGAGAGAGTGGAGTGAGATGAGGGTTTCGGTGGGTGAAAGGGGGTGTGACAAGTGGAGCTATATGCTTGCTTTGACCCCTCTTTTGACTAGAAAAGTGGTAGTGGGTGTAGAAATGACTAGCTTGTCCTTTCCTCAAGTGTTAGTGTAAAATGCATGCAAGGGTAATATAGTCTTTTGATAATTAATAAAAGTGTGATTAAAAGAGTATTAAAAGAAAGAGTTTTAGTAAATAAAGTACAAATCGATAAATCATGAAATTAATATCACAAATAATATGGGATTTTAGAAGTTTAATAAAATAGTTTTCACAAATTATGGACAAGGAATGAATTTTAAAGGAAATATTACAAGTAGAGCTCTAATAGTCACATTTCTCATAAATATAAAACACGAATATAATACACGTAAAATCTCGAGAAAAATATATACACCAAACGCTATTTTACAAGTTAAAGCTTATCGGCTATTCGCAATTTATCAAATATCACTAAATCGCATATATCTCTATTATTATTTAATCGGGTAGCGACAACGATCACATTTATTAATATAAAGTCAAAACCGTCGCAACTAGTAATATTATTTAATCGCGTAGCGAGAATTATTCGTCAAAAGTCATATAAGTACATTCTAACGATATACGAAAGTCACATAACGATAAACGAGTCAATTCACATAGTTTGGCAATTAAAGCACGAAATTTAATATATCACCAAAATGAAATACTGTAATATATATAAGTCAAATATTACAGACGTTACAGTATGGTGCACGTATATTGAAAGATAGCGTCTATCATTTCCGTATTAGTTGTCAACCATCACATATCGATAACGGCTTAACTCTGAATGAAGTATATAATGAAGTGTTAGATATAATTGATGATTACTGATGTTCTTAAGGTTTGTTTTAGAACAGGAATCATCAGAGTTTAAACTAGAAGCTGATCAGAGTTTAGCAAAGTCTGACAGAGTTTGGCAAAGTCTGACAGAGTTTAATAAAGTCTGATCAGAGTTTACATAGTCAAGGCTCGACAGAGTTTACACGTGGAAAGAGCTCAGAAGCGGATATACTTCAAGGAAGGATAGAAGCTGAGGAGTGATTTGCTGACTATGGAAACTAAACAGAAAACTGGAGCAATCTTTGATTGATAGAATTATTAGCTGATTAATAGGATATCAAATCAGAGATTGATTTTGTAACTGTGTCTATATAAACACAGATTAGGGTTACTCTATAAGAGTTGAGTTATCGAGTACATTATTAAGAACCCTAGCAGCTCTTAGTGATACAATATAAATCACTGAGAGAGTTTTTGTAACCTTCAAAGCTTTGTGAATATAAGAGTTTATTGATTCCAATTACTTATATTGTCTTACTGTTTTACAGATTGTGATCACTATATCATATTATATAGTGAATTAATAGGACCTAACAAGTGGTATCAGAGCCAGCTCTGTTAAGATTACTACAGTGAGATCTTAAACACAATCATGTCTGAAAAATCACAAGCTTCATCCTTTAGAGTTCCAATCCTTAAGGCATCTGAATATCCAGTCTGGAAAGAAAGAATGATCATATTCTTAGACTCTGTTGATCCAGAATACCTTGACAGGATTTTTGATGGACCACATATGCCCACCAAGCTCTCTGTTGGGATTGCAGATGAACCTCAAAAGATGGTTCCAAAAGAAAAGAAAGACTATACTCCAGAGGACATCTCATCAATCAGCAAAGATGCGAAGGTGAAGCATCTGTTGCATAGTGCCCTTGATAATGCAATGTCTAATAGGGTTATTGGGTGCAAAACTGCTAAACAAATCTGGGATGCTCTGGAAACCAGATGTCAAGGAACTCAGGCCATTAAGAAAAACAGAAAAACAATCCTTACACAGGAGTATGAACACTTTGACTCAAAATCTGGTGAGTCCCTGACAGATCTGTATGACAGATTTGTCAAACTGCTGAATGACTTATCTCTGGTGGACAAGGAATATGATCTTGAAGACTCAAACCTCAAATTCCTTCTAGCTCTTCCTGAAAAATGGGATTTGAAAGTCACTACAATAAGAGACAATCTTGATCTTGGAGAAATGTCTCTTGATGATGTTTATGGAAGACTGAAGACTCATGAACTTGAGATGGAACAGAGGAGCAAACGACATGGAGGAAAATCAAAGTCTGTTGCTCTGAAAGTTCAAGAGGAAGCTGCTAAGAGCAAAGGAAAAGCTCGTGTCACAAAGTCTGACATTGAGACATCAGACTCTGATGACTCAAACTCTGATGTTCCCTCAGACTCTGAAGAAAGTGATGATGAGATGATGCAGTTAGCAGCATTAATGGTGAAGAGCTTCAAGAAGTTGGCCTACAAAAAGTTTAACAAAGGCAAAAGTTTTTCAAAGAAAGACAGAAACTCTGACAGAGTTTATGACAAGAAAAACTTTAAGAAGAATGAGGGCAAAGAAGGGAAAGCTGGAAAAGCTGACAAGTATACCTGTTTCAACTGTGGTGAAAAGGGACACTTTGCATCAGAATGCAAGAAACCTAAGAAGGAAAAAGAAAAAGCTTTTATCACCAAGAAGGGAAACTGGACCGATACATCTGATTCAGAAGAAGAAGTCAATTATGCTCTGATGGCAAACACTGACAACAACTCTGAATCTGCTGCTAAGGTACCTCATTCTACTCTTGCCTTTGATACTGAAGATATAACTGAGTTAAGATTGTTTCTTAAAACTTTACATATCAGTTTTAGAGATCAGACTTTAGAGAATGAAAGATTAAAATCTGAAACTCTGAGTGTAAAGAAAAGGAATGATTTTCTAGAAAAAGAATTAGTTCAAATGTTGGAAGTTCAAAAAGAAAGAGATGATGCTGTCATTGTCAAAGATGAATTATCAAAGAGGTATGCATCTCTTCAATCAGAACTTGCCAAGGAAAGAGAGATCATTAAAACATGGACTAATTCAGGCAAAACTACTCAGGATATCTTAGGTAGTGGAAACTGGAAGAAAGGACTAGGTTACACTGATAACTCAGAAGCTGAGTCATCAAAAACAGAGTTTGTTAAAACTCAAAAACCTAAGGTTAAACCTGTTAAATTTGTTGTTGAATCCTCTAAGACTAAACAATGCAGACCAAAATCAGAGATTAACAACAATCTAAAATCTGAAAAGCCCAAACAGGTTAACATAGGACTGATGACTCAGAAACAGCTTAAACATAAGCTTAAAGAGGTAAAGTCTGATGACAGAAACAAGGAGCCTAGGAAAAATAGAAATGGCAAAATTGGCATAGACAAGAGTAACAACTACATGCCTGTTCCAAATGCACCTAGGAAGACATGCCATAACTGTGGTAATACTAATCATCTTGCTAATTTTTGCAGGAAGAACAAGGACATTAACTCTTTACCTACAAAGTCTGGAGTTAGAAAAAGTAGTATTAGATATAAACCACAAGATCCATGTTTTCATTGTGGTAGTTTATGGCATTCTATTTATACTTGCAAAGAATATCATAGTCTGTATTATGATTATTATCAATTGAAACCTTCTTTAAAGGTTAATAAAAACTCTGCAAGTACAAACTCTGTTTCCAGTACAAACTCTGTTGCAAAGTCTGTTAGCTCAAACTCTGATAATAATACCGCTGCAAAAGCTAACAAACTTAATAAGGCCAAGGGATCCAAGCAAGTCTGGGTCCTTAAAACTAACAACTAGTGGTCTTTATGATTGCAGGGCAACAGGAAGAATATCCTAGTCTTGGACAGTGGATGTTCAGGACACATGACTGGAAATAAGACCCTGCTGTCAGAGTTTGTGGAGAAGGCTGGCCCAAGTGTTTCTTATGGAGATGGCAACATAGGAAGGACTCTGGGATATGGCAACATCAATCTTGGAAATGTCATCATATCAAATGTAGCTCTTGTTCAAGGGCTGAAACACAATTTACTCTCTGTCAGTCAGATCTGTGACAGAGGATATCATGTTGATTTCTATGAAGAACACAGTGAGATAGTAAGCAAGTCAACAGGCAAAGTGGCAGTAACTGCTCACAGACATGGGAATATTTATGAAATCCACTTGCCTACAAACTCTGAAGGAAAAGCAATCTGCTTGTCTACAAGGATCTCTGCAGAAGAAAGTTGGAAATGGCACAAGAAGCTTTCACATCTAAATTTCAATTCCATAAATGAGCTTATAAAGAAAAAGCTTGTGAGAGGACTCCCTGAATCACTACTGACATCTGATGGATTGTGTGATTCATGTCAAAAAGCCAAGCAGAGAAAGACATCTTTCAAGAGTAAGACTGAATTCTCAATAAACAAACCATATCATCTTCTACATGTTGATCTATTTGGACCAGTCAATGTACCATCCATTGCAAGGAAGAAATATGCTCTTGTCATTGTTGATGAGTATACCAGATACACTTGGGTATATTTTCTTCACTCTAAAGATGAAACAGCCTTGCATCTGATGGATCATGTGACACAACTGGATCATGGATCTGAAGACAAAGTGAAGATCATTAGAAGTGATAATGGAACTGAATTTAGAAATTCAACAATGGAAGAGTTCTGCAAAGAAAGAGGTGTAGTACAACAGTTCTCTGCACCTGGTACACCACAGCAAAATGGTGTAGTTGAAAGGAAAAACAGAACTCTTATAGAAGCTGCCAGAACTATGCTTGATGAGGCTAAATTGCCTACTTATTTCTGGGCAGAAGCTGTTCAAACAGCATGTTTCACTCAAAATGCAACCTTGATTAATAAGCATGGCAAGACCCCATATGAGATGGTGAAGAAAAAGAAGCCAAATCTGAAGTATTTTCATATATTTGGGTGCAAATGCTTTGTATTGAAGACTCATCCAGAACAGCTTACCAAGTTTGATTTAAAAGCTGATGAAGGTATTTTTGTAGGTTATCCTCTGATAACAAAAGCCTTCAGAGTCTATAATCTGAGAACCAAGGTCATCATGGAATCCATACATGTGTCATTTGATGACAAAAGAATTATGGGCTTAGCAGATATGGATGATCATGAAGAACTGCATTTTGAAAATGAAGAAATATTCTCTGATTCAACAAACTCTGATGAACAGTCAAACTCTGACTGTGAACAAAACACAGCAAACTCTGGTGAAAATTCACAAGTTCATGATGATGAAGCACTTGCTGAGGGGGAGCATCAGAATGTTTCAGACTCTACTCAAGACTCATCAGAGAATGCAAACTCAAACTCATCAGAGAATACTGATTCAAACTCTGATAGCACAATTGCAGGGGGAGCTACAGAGAATAATCTGCAGAATCAGGAGAGCATGGATCAAGGGGGAGGATCCAATGATGAAAATGGTCAACTTCCACATGCAAGGAAGTGGACAAAATCTCATACACCTGATTTGATTATTGGAAATCCAGAAGCAGGTGTACAAACAAGGACAGCTACAGCCAATGAGTGTTTACATCATTGCTTTCTGTCACAAACAGAACCCAAAAAGGTGGAGGAAGCTCTTCAAGATCCTGATTGGATTCAAGCAATGCAAGAAGAGTTAAATGAATTTGAGAGAAATAAAGTCTGGACCCTAGTACCAAGACCTAAAGACAGATCCATAGTTGGTGCAAAATGGGTGTTCAGAAACAAAACTGACAGTGAAGGTGTCATTACAAGAAATAAAGCAAGGCTTGTGGCAAAAGGGTATTCACAACAGGAAGGTATTGACTATGATGAGACATTTGCTCCAGTTGCAAGATTGGAGGCAATTAGAATCTTTCTGGCCTATGCTGCACACAAGAAATTCAAAGTATTTCAGATGGATGTCAAAAGTGCTTTGTGGATCCAAAACATCCAGACTATGTCTACAGGTTAGACAAAGCACTTTATGGACTAAAGCAGGCTCCAAGGGCATGGTATGAAACTCTAGCTCAATTTCTTCTTGAAAGTGGATTTACTAGAGGTACCATAGATAAAACTCTGTTTTATTTGAATCATGGTAATGATCTGCTTTTAGTTCAAATCTATGTTGATGACATTATTTTTGGCTCTACTAATGCTAAACTCTGTCAAAGATTTGCCAAGCTCATGCAGTCTAGGTACCAAATGAGCATGATGGGGGAACTCAGTTATTTTCTGGGTTTACAAGTTGAACAGACTGAAGATGGGATTTTTATAAATCAAGCCAAGTATACCAGAAATCTGTTAAAGAAATTTGGTATGCAAGACAGTTCTGCTGCAACTACCCCTATGGCAACAGCAACAAAATTAGACAAAGATACTGGTGCATCAGTGGATATCACAAACTATAGAGGAATGATTGGATCATTGCTTTATTTGACTGCAAGTAGACCAGACATTATGTATGCCACATGTCTATGTGCAAGATTTCAGGCAGATCCAAGAGAGCCTCATCTGATTGCAGTAAAGAGGATATTCAGATATCTCAAAGGAACCACATCATTGGGACTATGGTATCCTAGAGAATCAGACTTTAGTCTAATTGGATACTCTGATGCAGATTTTGCAGGTTGCAAAATTGACAGGAAAAGCACAAGTGGGAGTTGTCAATTTCTGGGTGGAAGACTAGTTTCTTGGTACAGTAAGAAGCAGAAGTCCATCTCAACATCAACAGCAGAATCAGAGTATATTGCTGCAGGCAGCTGTTGTGCTCAAATTCTTTGGATGAAGAATCAACTGTTGGATTATGGGTTATCCTTCTCTAAAATTCCTATTTATTGTGATAACCAAAGTGCTATTGCTATGACAGGAAATCCAGTTCAACATTCTCTGACAAAGCACATCAGCATAAGATATCATTTTATAAGGGAGCATGTGGAGGAAGGAACCATTGAACTTCACTTTGTTCCTACTGAACAGCAGCTAGCAGATATATTCACCAAACCACTAAGTGAAGCAACCTTCACTAGGCTGGTGAATGAGCTAGGAATGATATCAGGAACTGAGTAAACATAATGGTTAGATCTTTCAGATTTCAATTATCACATTACCATATGTATTGGTCAACATGATATACTCTGATTGTTAAAATCTTATGACATTCTCTGATGATATACTCTGTGTGTTATACTCTGATGATATTCTCTGATCGTCATTCTCTGACAATATTCTCTGATATTTGTAAACTCTGAATCTTGATTAATAATCTCATTTTTATTTCTCTGAGAAAACAAACCTGTGAAGATACTATGAAGCATGATATGAATTAGTAATCCTGAATCTCAGTTTAGTTCTTTAATCTTGATCTCAATTTTGTGCTACTACTTTACACTATATGCATGTTGATATCATTGAGACTCTATTACTTCACATATCTTAATTATAAGTGAGACGGACTAATTTGCATTCTCTCTCAGAAAATTAGACAGTGTTTATAAACTCTGATGCTAGATAAAAACCCCTGCAAATAAGCACAGTACTCCTTTGAGATCTTAGATGTCTATATGACAGTGACTGGAAAGACCCAAACACTTACTGGTATTAAGTAATTGCCAAGATTTTACAATCTATGGTGACCAGTCACAATCTCTGATTACTGGAGAAATACTGGTGCAAAATAATATTTAAAGGTCGTGATTCATTTACACTGAAAAGCGTCCTTTGAAAAAAAAAAAAAAAAAAAAAAAAAAAAAAGGGGGTTAGGTTATTTCATATATTTCTTCATCAGAGTATGCCAAATTGTCTATGTCTTGAGAGTTTAAATAAATTATTCTTGTCTACCTTATAATTATGAAATTGTGAAATTCTCTAGTCTCTGTTTTAATATGTTAATCACACACATTATTTCACAAGCACATTATTGAGCTATGGATTTTATGACAAACTCTGATTTATTGATGAATATTCTGAAAATTATGTCTTTAGTCTGAGGTATTTGGAATTTACTCTATTTAATGTAAATCTCAGAGTTTAAAATTTGAAGAATTTAATCTTGATTTTCTAAACTCTTATACATTACAGGAGTTCAAATATTCAGAGAATATGAAAGGAGTATTTCAAACGGGTGTATTGTTAGTGGGCTTACATGAAAAACATTTTAATAGGAGAACGTGTAATCAGCATTTATAACTGCACCGTTTTACTGCGCTCATAATGATTACTTTCTTTTCTCCATGCCACTAACTCTCATCCACAAGTTAAAATCTGACAGGTGTCCGAGTGAACAAAAGAGCCATGCGTGTACAACTACACAAAATCTGAAGGGTTTATCACATCAGATTTTAATTCTTATCATTCACTTATACACTTATTCACTCATACTCTTACACATACTCTCTCAACAAACCCTTGCTCTCTTCTCTCTGATATTCAAATTTTCTCACAAACACTTCCTCAAACACCTTCTTTCTTAAACTCTGTTCTAATGGCCACTACAGCATTCATCTTTGCAGGTGTGGAATTTGTTCCTAATAACTATGCAGCCATTCTTGACACTGCTGAGGCCCCAAGAGATTATCATCCCTTTCAGCGATTCTTGGCACAGAGTGTCATCGGTACAGCTCTCACAGCTCCTGCAAGACTTTCAGGAAGCCAAATCATCAGCCTTTGGAGGTCGGGTACATATGACAATGGTGGTACAGATGGATCACCATCAATTGTGTTTTCCTATGACGGGGAGCAGTATGCAGTAACTCCAGCAACAGTTCGTCAGGCGCTCAACTTGCCAGAACAACCTGCATACATTACAAATGGAGATGCCAATCTCAGAACAATGATGCTTGAATTGGGGTACTACGAATCTCTGGATAAACTGGGTCAGTTGAAGCGTCCATGGCTCAATAAGGAGTGGAGCTTTTTCTTTGATTGCATAACCAGAGCTTTCCAGAAGAAATCTACAAACTGGGATGCTATCCCAATGGACATGCTCCAAATCGGGTATTCTCTGATCTATTCTACTGCTTTTGATTTTGGTAGATTAGTTCTTAGAAATATTGGTGAAAGAATGCTTGAGAACAGAAAAGTCATTTATTTCTCAAGATTTTGTCAATTGTTGTTTAATGCCACTGTTGGAGAAGTGGATTTTGATGCTGCAGATGAGATCAAGCCTTTTAAACTTCATAAAAGGGCTTTTAAGGATCTCATATCTAAAGATGAGAAGAGACCAGTTCTCAGGCCTCTGCAAATCCCAGCTCCATTCAGAGCAAGGCTGAATCTTCCCCAGGAACCACAACCACAGCCTCAACAACCTCAACCACAACATCCAACCTCTCCCACAGTCACCAGAAAACCCAGATCATCAACTACAAAACCATCCAAATCAACAAAATCTGATGACCAACCCTCTACAACAAAACCCAGAACCTCTGTTGATACACAAGTTCTACAGACAAAGTCTGATGCACCAACAAACTCTGAAGCTCCAAACTCTGATGTCCAAATAAACTCTGAAGCTGCTTCTCCTCCAAAGCAGAAGAAAAGAAGAAGACTTGTTGCAGCATATGAATATGATGATCTAGAAACCTCACAAGCAACAAACTCTGAACCTACTCCAACAACAGTCTCTGAACCTGTTCACACCAGTCCTCAGAAGACAGCCAGATTCAAGTTAAGGGCTCAAAAACCTGCAAAGGCAAAAATTCCAGAATCTGAAATCACAGACTTCACTGTTAAGGAAGATCAAACACCATCTACCACATTACCAGAAACTTCTCAACCTCTGATGGTGCTTCCCATTCAAGCTGTTCCTCTGATATCTCCTACAGTATCTCCTACAACATCTCCTAAAGCAACTCCTACAGCATCTGCAGTAGATAAAGAAATAGAGTGTGATGCACAAGCTACATCTGAAGCTGGAGCAACTCAGTCTGATTGTCAAACTCCACTATCTGATCATGGTCAAATTCCTCAATCTCCAATGAAAATTCCAGAGGATGCCATTGTTCATGATACAGCTCCAGAGAACTACAGGTCTGATGTAGTTGATGAAACTGACAAAGTAGCTGTGGAAGCTTTACAAACTCTTGCTCAGACTGGTGAAGAGCCCATCAAGTCACAGTCTGAAGATAAAGGAAAATCTGCTCAGGAAAATGTAGAGAAAGTCGCTGATCCTGTTCCAGAAGATGAAAAAAGCAAACTCTGATACTGAGGATGATACCAGTTCAGATACTGACAAGGATGACAATACTGAAATCCCTTTGACACAACAGAAATGGGAGTCTACTAGCCAGTTCAATGCAAGGCTACAAACTCTGAATACACCAAATGAAGTCTGGGACAAACTCTGGTTGAGTCACCAGCACTCCTTGGAAACACCTAAAGCTGAAGAGTTCTTAGCTATGGCAGAGAAGAAAATTACAAACTCTGATGTTATGTCAAGCCTCAAGGGCACAATTCTATATCTGAAGACATTTCATCCTGCTCATGACCAGACATCTAAATCTATAGATAGTCTAAGAACAGAGGTGGCCAAAGTCAAGGAGACAAATGACCTGGAAAAGAAAAGGACCATCAATCCTATGAAAGAAAGTGTACAGAAGTTGGTCACTGCAAATGCTTCTCTTAACCAAAGGATGACCTTGATTGAATCAAATCAAGAAAAGATGTCCAAACAGCTTGAAGCTATCCAAACTTCACTTTCTCTGATCACATCCATTCTGATTCCTGATGAGGATGATGTCAAAAAGGGGGAGAGAGTAGCTCAAGTCAAATGCAAGTCTACTACTCAATCTCTGAAAAGGAAGAAAAAGGATGATGATGATGATGCTGATGATTTTACAAAGCACAAAAGATTTCAAGCAGGGACTGGTGGAAGAGTTTCAAACTCTGACAGTCAGAAACAATCTAAGCAAAGCACAAAGTCTGGTCCAACTCACAACATCACATCTGGATCTAAGCAAAGACCAGTGACTGGATCAGACAAACCCATGACTGATGAAGAGCTTGCTAGATTGATTTTTGAACAAGAAAATCCAGAAGCAAATTTGGATTTGGAGTTGATTGCTGCAGAGGAAGCTGAGCTGAAAAAGGAACATATTGAAGCCATAAACTCTGGAAAGATCCAAAAGCCTGCAAAGTCAACTACCAAGCCAAAAGAAAAAGGAATACTGATCAAGGAAGCTACTGTTGCTGATCAGAGTTTACCAATCAAGAAGGTATACTCCAAAGATGAATACACCTCCAAGGGTAAAAGCAAAGTAGATGAAAATCTGGAAAAAGGCTGGGAAAAGAAGAAGCCTACAACCTCTGACAAGGATCAAGTTGTGAAGGAAAAGAAAACAGAAGTTGCAATCTCTGACAAAGCTCATGTTGCAGAACCTCAAAAAGAAAGATTGACCTCTGACACAGCTCAAGTCAATAAGGAAGCAAAGAAAGACACAGTCTCTGACAAAGCTCAAGCTGTGTTCAAACCAACAACTACTCCACTGGCTGGATTTGCAAAGCCTACTCTGATGACTGAAATAAGTTTTGAAAAAGGCTCAATTAAACCATTTTCTCATCAAAAGGCAGGAAGAGATAAAGGAGGGCTGGGATCCAAGTATGAAAAGTTTGATCAGAGTATAGGATCAAGACCAGATGACCCCTCATCTCTCTGTGCTCCCAAGACTGGAGTATTGCAAGACAAAATGGACAAACTTGATTCAGTCCAGTTGGTAAAGAATGACAGAGGAGATAATATACTTATCTACTTCATGTCTGATGGAACAGTGTTTAGAGTGCTTGAAGCAGATCTATATGCTAAACACTGGGAAGAATTGAGATATGTATCATACATATTTCAAGTGAAGAACAAGTCAGGACAACACATTTCCAACCTGCTGAAAGATCAAATTAGAAGGAAGATGGGGATTACAGGAAACAAAAATGCTGGACCTTTCATTCCTAAATATCTCAATCATAAAGGACAGCTGGTGGAGATGAAGAAAAATTCAGCAAGGATTGAAACAATAGGTGGAATTAGAACTCTTGCATTTAATGAAGAGTCTGATAAAGCTTACAATATCAGGCTGGATAGAGACTTGAAGAAAAACAAGATTTATGATCTCAGAGCTGCAATTTATCAAACTGGAGCTTCAGATCCAGAGTTGAGAGAGATCAAGAGACAAATGATTACAGTACTTGAAGATGCTGAAAAAGAACTCCTCAGAGAGTATCTAAAGACAGCAAATGGTGTCTATGCAGCTAAGGAATAAAGTATCTGTAAGTTTTAAAAGTTTTCTGTTATATAGTTAAACTCTGTTGCATTTGACTTAAATGTTTTGACATCATCAATTATCTGTTAACTTGCACATAATTTATTTATGCACAAGTTGGGGGAGATTGTTAGATATAATTGATGATTACTGATGTTCTTAAGGTTTGTTTTAGAACAGGAATCATCAGAGTTTAAACTAGAAGCTGATCAGAGTTTAGCAAAGTCTGACAGAGTTTGGCAAAGTCTGACAGAGTTTAATAAAGTCTGATCAGAGTTTACATAGTCAAGGCTCGACAGAGTTTACACGTGGAAAGAGCTCAGAAGCGGATATACTTCAAGGAAGGATAGAAGCTGAGGAGTGATTTGCTGACTATGGAAACTAAACAGAAAACTGGAGCAATCTTTGATTGATAGAATTATTAGCTGATTAATAGGATATCAAATCAGAGATTGATTTTGTAACTGTGTCTATATAAACACAGATTAGGGTTACTCTATAAGAGTTGAGTTATCGAGTACATTATTAAGAACCCTAGCAGCTCTTAGTGATACAATATAAATCACTGAGAGAGTTTTTGTAACCTTCAAAGCTTTGTGAATATAAGAGTTTATTGATTCCAATTACTTATATTGTCTTACTGTTTTACAGATTGTGATCACTATATCATATTATATAGTGAATTAATAGGACCTAACATGAAGTTAGAATCCCATGTTTTATTCTCATAAGTAAATCAGTTAATCACTTAGTTTAATATTCGTAGTTCAGTAATTCGATTCTATTAGTTAATTTAGATAAAAACCAACCAACTTGTTAATTGTCCGAGCATTGAATAATAGCCATACATTGTTGCATAAGTGCATATTTATGAATACACCAGTCTCTGTGGGAACGAACAGAATTTGATTCTATACTACTTGTGACCACGTACGCTTGCGTGATTTTGTGCGAACAAGTTTTTGGCGCCGCTGTCGGGGACTCTATAACGACTCGTAATTTTGTGCTAGATTATTAAATGATAAATGATAATTATGTGATTATTTGTTAAGAGTGAAAATTTTGTGTTATGCGACCTTAACATGTTACTCGTATGTGTTTATGTGGATAAATACAATTGTAGTAGTTTGCTTCAATTATTTAATAATTATTTGTGAACTTCCGAAAATTGATATTTTAGAGAATGAATTATGAAAAATACAAAAATAATTTCAAATATTCGTTTTAAGGTTCCATAATGTTAATAATTATTTTTAAGACTTTTAAAAATTCTGAAATATGAGTTTTGATAAAAATTGGATTTTCTGTGAAATATTTTTGTATTAAACTTTCAAAATTTGAAAAAATATCCAAAAATGATTTAAAAATTCTGAAAATTTATTTATAAGCTTTTAATAATATTATCTAGCTGTGGTAAATGTTTCGTGATTTTTAGATGATTTTTCGAATAAATTGCATATCGTAATTGTTACGTTAAAAACGAAACGAAATATGATAAAACACGAGCCAAGGACACTTGGCATCTTTTGGAAGCTGAGAATTTGCATTAGTGACAAGTGTCACAACCAGATTTAATGTGGGGATGACTCACCCATGTGGTGAGATGCATGTAGGACAAGTGTCCTTAGTTGTATATAAAAAAAAAAAAAACACACACACACACACCTCACACCACTCCACTCTCTCTCTCACCTCTCTGCTCCCTCCCTCTCGGCTCTCTCCCCTCTTCCCTTTCCAGATCCCCTCTCCCATTTCTTTTCTTTTCCTTTCTTTTATTTTACAAAATTCCAAAACCACCACACATTTTCCTTGCAAATTTAATCAAGTGTGCGGGGAGTATTTAGGACAAATTCCGCAAGTGATTTTCAAGCATTTCTGATTTCAAGGGGTATAAATTCGAACCTTCTTCTTTAATATCTTTATTTTTATTTTGATCTATGATTTATGTTTTAATTGAATGGCTATGCGATTATATACATGATTAATGATAAGTGTGAGTAGATTATTATGAAATTAATTTTAATTATGATATTCTAATTGTGGTACTTCATTTCGAATTATTTGTAGGGAATATTGATTGTGTGGTTATTTAAATTAAAAATTTAAACTACTTATATATATGTGTATATAATCGGCTTTTATAAAAAAATAGAAGAGGAATTGCTAAGCCTTTTTATGTGATTACGTGGTAATTGTGTTGTGATTAGAGGCTAATATATATTTGAATTTAAGAGTTAAATTTCAATTTGCATGATTTCGATTTTATGATATTAATTCGAAAAATTCAAATTATTAATATTATATATATGTTCGAATTTTTGTTAATTTAAAAGAAGGAAATTGATTAAGATGTTACAATCGAATTTATGGAGTATTTTGATATTTTAATTTTTCAATGGTAATAATATTCATTTATGAGTACTCGAATATTATAAAAGGAGGAAAGGGAAATGGAGTTTGGTTGACACATTTTGGTTGGAGATTGAATTTTTGGCTTGATTGTTGTGTTTGGTTATTTTGGTAGAGACCTATGTATAGGGGAAATGCTGCCAAAATTTTATTAAAACTTTAGTTTAGGATTACGTGCTATGTGATCAAATTTGGTATTACGTGCTAATGTAAAACTATTATGTAACGAAGGGTAGCCTATTAATTGAGGATATTGAAAATAAGACTTTCGATTGAGATATAGTCTTTTAAATTATGTAGGTTCCCGACAGCAGTAGTATTCCACAGCTTGTGTCTTTTGCTCAGCTCAGGCAAGTGTACTTTCCTTAAAACTTTTACTTATTTCAAATGCATGATATAAGTACGGTTTTGATTTGAAAGGTTGAATTTGCCAAATTGGTACACATGGTTTCAAAATATTTATAAATGATTTTCACAGCTCGGTTTAGTTCCTTTCAAGCTTATATGTTATAAGTATACTTCTGAGGGAATAAACCTTTTTCTTGAAATGTAAAGCTGGAAACTACTCGAACTTTGTAAGGCATTTGGTACGGTTAATAAGTGGCTGAGGCGCCAGTCCCAAGTTTTAACAGATCTGGTTGTATATGTGAATCCATGGATATTATTGTTCAACATTATCTAATGTGTTTAGGTATTGTTGGGGCCTGTGAAGGACTGATCATCTTTCGCAGACCATTGCGTCTTATCTAAATCCAACATGTAAACAGGTTCGGGATTTTAGTTTTAAAGGAAGGGGGACTTCCTATTTGAATTGAAAAGCTTTTAGAGGAAGGGTTACTTCCAAATTGATTTGAAAAGCTTTTGATTTAGAAGCAGAGGCTTCAACTTGATTTGAAAAGCAGATAGCGGTTGATTTTAAACTATTTTTTTGAACTGTTATGTTTTACTATGCTGCTTCCATACTCGTTTTACTATACAGCTTTACTTACTGATTTGTTTACATCACAATTTTCTTACTGTTTACCGTACATTTGAATATTCTAGCACTTGCTGAGCATTCCTGAGCTCACCCTTGTTTTGTTTATTACTAACCCTTTTCAGATATATCACAATCGCCCTTCTTGCCGTAGGATTAGCCCAAGACGTTCCTCTAGCTCTTCGTTCTGGCTCAGTAGCTCTCAAGTAGTTTCAGGCAGATGGAGTCATATCTAAACTAGGTTTCTGGCTTTATCTAGATATTTCTGTAGGTTGGTTTTGAGGGATATGGTGTAATCTCATGTGGAGATTGTCCCACATCTTGTTATGTTTCTGTTATAAGTTGTAAACCTGTGACATACTTAACCTGATAAAGATCCTGTTGTTGGGGTTGTCGTGTGAACTTAATTATATTTGCTAGATAAACTTCAGATTTGTGTTTTAATTTGGTTAGTGGCTCCAGAACTCTAACCCCAGGTTCGGGACGTCACAAGTTGGTATCAGAGCTACAGGTTTAAGTCACCGTCATAGGTTAGAATTAGCATAACTTGTAAGGGTAGAGTCAAGCAACGCATATAGAGGAGTTGTTCGGTGAGATCTAGTCAAGGTTCTAGTCAAGGTTTAGTGGTGCTGACCCTGGCATCAATCGGTATTCTAATAATTGTTGACCGAGTTCTTCTTCGAGAGCACAGTCCAGAGCTCGTTGATCATCTTGACCGTGTGCCCTTGGACCTTTCTAGGGAGAGGCTACTCTGTCTCCCGATATTCTAACGTGAGGGATTCGCCCCTATATTAGTCTAAAGACTAGGGCGGTGCAGTGTAGCGGACTTATAGATTGACTAGTATTTGAGCTAGGATTGATCGGAGGTAGTGGTTAGAGTCATGTTAGAGGTTATGGTTGTTGAGAGGGATGATAGTATACTATGGCATCCCCATTTAGGTTGGTGTTGTACTTGTTGTTCAGACATTATTTATACTCAGTTGACTCTGGTATGTACCTGAGCTGTTAGACTGTTGTACTCTATCATGGATCTATTTAGATGCATGCTTGTTGTTTATTATCTTGTATTCATTTGGGTTATTCACAACTGGTATATTGTATTGTCTTACTGTTGATATTTTGTATACCACTTGTGAACTAACAAATAACCTCTGAAGCTGTAAATTTGCTTTTTCCAAAAACTTATATGTATGTAGGTACATAGATACCATTATTTTTAAAATCAGAAAGCAAATTGCTCAACATGTTGTTTGTGATGTTAGCAGGAAAATGTCAACAGAAAGAGCAACCCGTACTAATCCTGAGAATCAGGAAGAGACGGTTAACCCAACTATGAATCAGATAATGCAATTATTGCAACAACAGGCTGCTAATATGGTACAGCAGCAACAGCAGCATATTCAACATCAACAGGAGAGGCAGCAACAACCGCAAGGGGTTGAGCTAGTAGGTACTTTTAAATCCTTCCAGTCAGCGAAACCTCCTGAGTTTGAGGGTTCTCCAAATCCTTTCAAGGCCAGAGCATGGCTGAAAGAAATAGAGAAAGCGTTTAGATTGGCCAAAGTAAAGGAAGAGGATAAGACAAATTATGCGAGTTATTTTCTGAAGAATGAGGCTAATTATTGGTGGGAATCAGCAAAAGGTTTGGAAGGAGAGGAAATGATAGAATGGGATAGGTTTGTTGAACTATTTCTGGAAAAGTATTTTCCGGAACATGTTCAAAATCAGATGGAGTTGGATTTTTTGGAGCTCAAGCAGGGTGATAAGAGTGTGGCGGAATATGAGGCAAGGTTCGTGGAGATGGCAAGGTTTGTGGATTCGTATGTGGATACGGATCTGAAAAAGGCGAAGAGGTTTCAGCAAGGATTGAGATCGGATATTCGAGTTGGAGTTGCCGCATTGAGATTGCGGACATATGCAGAGGTTGTTCAGACGGCGATGGTGATTGAAGGTGAACATAAGATGGGTGAAAAGGAGAAGGAAGCTAAGAAGAGAAAGGCGGAAGTTGGAGAAGGAAGTCAGAATATGGGGTCTCAGAAGAGGAAGGAAACTCCCCAGAATAGGAATTTCGGATTCAGAAGTCAGGGGCAAAACCTAAACCGACCATTCAATAGGCCCTTACCCCAAAATCAGCCAGGCAACTCAAGACCCCCAGTTCCAAAGTGTGCTAGTTGTGGAAAGAACCATTCAGGGGTGTGTAATAAGCCTAATGTCACTTGCTACAGATGTGGTGAGAAAGGCCATTATGCGGATGCATGTCCAACCACGAAAATTCAGAGGGATCAGGTCAAGTGTTTCAATTGTGGGAAGTTGGGACATATGAAAAAAGATTGTCTAGCCCCAAGGATGGCGGATGCTAAGGTAAATACGATGGGGACTTCAGAGACTAAGGGAGCCACTTCTCGGACTTTTAAGATGACCAGGAAGAAGACCGTGAAGGAAGCAGATGTTGTAGCAGGTACGCTTTCTGTCAACTCTGTAGATGCTAAGGTGTTGTTTGATTCTGGAGCTTCAAAATCTTTTATATCTGAGAAATTTGTTAGTCAATTGAATTGTGAGATAGTTGCATTAAGGGAAAACCTAATTATAGAAGTGGCAAACCGTGATAGAGTGTCCGTAAGTAAAGTCTGTCCGAAATGTAGAATAGAGATATCAGGGAAGTATTTTTGGGCAGATTTAATACCCTTTCAGTTAGGGGAGTTCGATGTTATATTGGGAATGGATTGGTTGTCTCAGCGTAAGGCTAAGATAGATTGTAAGAATAGGGAGGTTGTATTAAGCATGTTGGAAGAGGAGAAGGTAAAGTTTAAAGGTCAGAAGCAAAAGAAAAAGTTTTTAACCGTTATAGAGGCACAGAAGTTGTTAAGGAAAGGATGTGAGGCATATCTGGCTCATGTAATAGACACTAAAAAAGAAGCACCTAAATTAGAAGAGGTCCCAATAGTAAATGAGTTTTCTGAAGTTTTTCCGGAGGAATTACCTGGATTACCCCCAGACCGAGAGATAGAGTTCTCAATTGAGTTAATTCCAGGAGCAGAACCAGTTTCCAAGGCACAGTATCGCATGGCACCCGTAGAGATGAAGGAATTAGCTAAACAGTTGCAGGAATTATTGGATAAAGGTGTGATCAGACCAAGTGTGTCACCATGGGGAGCACCAGTTTTGTTTGTAAAGAAGAAAGATGGGACCATGCGACTATGCATTGATTATAGAGAGTTGAATAAGCTGACCATTAAGAATAAGTATCCCCTACCAAGGATTGATGACTTATTTGACCAACTTAAAGGAGCTACTTGTTTTTCAAAGATTGATTTAAGGTCCGGGTATCACCAGTTGAAGATCAAACAAGAAGATATACCGAAGACAGCTTTCAGAACTAGATATGGACATTATGAGTTTCTAGTGATGTCATTTGGATTAACTAATGCACCAGCGGCATTCATGGATTTGATGAATAGGGTGTTTAAGGAGTACTTGGATAAGTTTGTGATCGTTTTTATTGATGATATTTTAATTTATTCAAGGACAAGAAAGGAACACACGGAACATTTGAGGATTGCTTTACAAAGACTAAAGGAGAAGCAGCTTTATGCCAAATTTTCGAAGTGTGAATTTTGGCTGGAGGAAGTTCAGTTTTTGGGCCACATAGTAAGTAAGGATGGTATAAAAGTAGATCCGGCAAAGATTGAAGCTGTAGCTAAATGGGAACAACCTAAGACGCCGACAGAAGTAAGAAGTTTCCTTGGATTGGCAGGTTACTACCGACGATTTGTTAAGGACTTTGCAAAGATTTCAGCACCTTTGACTAAGTTGACAAGGAAAAATGAGAAGTTTAATTGGGATGATAAGTGTGAAAAGAGTTTTCAAGAATTGAAAGAAAGGTTGGTGACCGCGCCAGTGTTAGCATTGCCCGATGAAAGAGGAAATTTTGTGATCTTTAGTGATGCTTCTTCAAAAGGGTTGGGCTGTGTGTTGATGCAGCATGATAAAGTCATTGCATATGCGTCCAGACAGTTAAAAGCACATGAATTGAAGTATCCAACGCATGATTTGGAATTGGCGGCGATTGTGTTTGCACTGAAACTTTGGAGACATTACTTGTATGGAGAAAAGTGTGATATATATACGGATCATAAGAGTTTAAAGTACATATTCACCCAAAAGGATTTGAACATGAGACAGAGAAGGTGGTTGGAATTGATCAAGGACTATGATTGTACTATAAGTTATCACCCCGGTAAAGCCAATGTGGTAGCAGATGCATTAAGTAGGAAGGAGAGGTTAAATATAATGGTGATGGCGGAAGAAGTGGTCAGAGATTTGGAGAAGTTGAAAATTGAAGTATGCAATCCAGGAATGGCTCAAGCAAGCTTGTATGAGATGACCTTTCAGCCAGAACTGATACAAAGAATTCAAAAATACCAAGAGGGAGCAAGGAATCAGGAATCAAATGTATTGAAGGGAGAAGAACTTGGTGCACAAAAGGATGAACAAGGGATATTTAGATTCTCTAATCGAATATGGGTTCCTGACGTACCAGAATTGAAGACGGAGATTCTACGAGAAGCGCATAGTTCAAAGTTCTCTATACACCCCGGAAGTACTAAGATGTATCAAGATTTGAAGAGGAACTTTTGGTGGCCAGGAATGAAGAAGGAGATAGCTGATTGGGTTAGTAAGTGCCACACCTGTCAAGTAGTTAAAGCAGAGCATCAACGACCCAGCGGATTACTTCAACCTTTAGAAATTCCCAAATGGAAATGGGAAGAGATTGCCATGGATTTTGTAGTAGGATTGCCAAGAACCAAGAAGGGACATGATGCTATTTGGATTATTATTGATAGATTAACTAAGTCGGCGCATTTCCTTCCAGTTAGTGAGAAATATCCTTTGGATAAGCTTGTTAAGTTATATTTAGATGAGATTGTGTCTAGACATGGAGTTCCGGTGTCGATTGTGTCTGATAGAGATCCAAGGTTCAATTCAAGATTTTGGAAAAAATTTCAGAAGAGCTTGGGGACTGATTTGAAAATGAGTACCGCATATCATCCTCAGACCGACGGACAAAGTGAGAGAACGATTCAGACAATAGAAGATATGCTGAGGGTGTGTGCTTTGGATTTCAAGGGAAATTGGGATGAACATTTACCATTGATTGAGTTCTCTTACAACAACAGCTACCATGCCAGCATTGGAATGCCACCGTACGAAGCTTTGTATGGAAGGAAATGTAGATCCCCTGTCTATTGGGAAGAAGTTGGAGAAAGACAGATAGTTGGACCAGAATTAGTACAACAGACCAAGGAAGTAGTTCAACTTATTCAGAAAAGATTGATCGCAGCTCAAGATAGACAAAAGAAGTACGCCGATCTTCATAGGGAGGAAGTCGAGTTTGAAGTTGGAGATCTAGTACTGTTAAAAGTATCACCATGGAAAGGATTAGTAAGATTTGGCCAGAAGGGAAAGCTAAGCCCCAGATATATTGGACCATATGAAGTTTTGAGAAAAGTTGGAAGTGTTGCCTATGAGATAGGGTTGCCTCCTCACCTGAGCCATATTCACAATGTGTTCCATGTGTCGATGTTGAAGAGATATGTTTCAGATTCAACTCAAGTGATAGAGTATGAGCCTTTAGAGATTCAACCTGATCTGTCATATATCGAGCAACCGATTGAAATCCTCGATAGAAAAGAGAAAGTGCTTAGGAATAAGTCGATACCTACAGTTAAGGTATTGTGGAGAAATCCAAGAGTAGAAGAGGCTACTTGGGAATTAGAGAGTGAGATGCTAGAAAAATATCCTCATTTATTTGACTAGGTCAGATTCTGAGGGCAGAATCTTCTTAAGGGGGGAAGGATATAACGACTCGTAATTTTGTGCTAGATTATTAAATGATAAATGATAATTATGTGATTATTTGTTAAGAGTGAAAATTTTGTGTTATGCGACCTTAACATGTTACTCGTATGTGTTTATGTGGATAAATACAATTGTAGTAGTTTGCTTCAATTATTTAATAATTATTTGTGAACTTCCGAAAATTGATATTTTAGAGAATGAATTATGAAAAATACAAAAATAATTTCAAATATTCGTTTTAAGGTTCCATAATGTTAATAATTATTTTTAAGACTTTTAAAAATTCTGAAATATGAGTTTTGATAAAAATTGGATTTTCTGTGAAATATTTTTGTATTAAACTTTCAAAATTTGAAAAATATCCAAAAATGATTTAAAAATTCTGAAAATTTATTTATAAGCTTTTAATAATATTATCTAGCTGTGGTAAATGTTTCGTGATTTTTAGATGATTTTTCGAATAAATTGCATATCGTAATTGTTACGTTAAAAACGAAACGAAATATGATAAAACACGAGCCAAGGACACTTGGCATCTTTTGGAAGCTGAGAATTTGCATTAGTGACAAGTGTCACAACCAGATTTAATGTGGGGATGACTCACCCATGTGGTGAGATGCATGTAGGACAAGTGTCCTTAGTTGTATATAAAAAAAAAAAAACACACACACACACACCTCACACCACTCCACTCTCTCTCTCACCTCTCTACTCCCTCCCTCTCGGCTCTCTCCCCTCTTCCCTTTCCAGATCCCCTCTCCCATTTCTTTTCTTTTCCTTTCTTTTATTTTACAAAATTCCAAAACCACCACACATTTTCCTTGCATATTTAATCAAGTGTGCGGGGAGTATTTAGGACAAATTCCGCAAGTGATTTTCAAGAATTTCTGATTTCATGGGGTATAAATTCGAACCTTCTTCTTTAATATCTTTATTTTTATTTTGATCTATGATTTATGTTTTAATTGAATGGCTATGCGATTATATACATGATTAATGATAAGTGTGAGTAGATTATTATCAAATTAATTTTAATTATGATATTCTAATTGTGGTACTTCATTTTGAATTATTTGTAGGGAATATTGATTGTGTGGTTATTTAAATTAAAAATTTAAACTACTTATATATATGTGTATATAATCGGCTTTTATAAAAAAATAGAAGAGGAATTGCTAAGCCTTTTTATGTGATTACGTGGTAATTGTGTTGTGATTAGAGGCTAATATATATTTGAATTTAAGAGTTAAATTTCAATTTGCATGATTTCGATTTTATGATATTAATTCGAAAAATTCAAATTATTAATATTATATATATGTTCGAATTTTTGTTAATTTAAAAGAAGGAAATTGATTAAGATGTTACAATCGAATTTATGGAGTATTTTGATATTTTAATTTTTAAATGGTAATAATATTCATTTATGAGTACTCGAATATTATAAAAGGAGGAAAGGGAAATGGAGTTTGGTTGACACATTTTGGTTGGAGATTGAATTTTTGGCTTGATTGTTGTGTTTGGTTATTTTGGTAGAGACCTATGTATAGGGGAAATGCTGCCAAAATTTTATTAAAACTTTAGTTTAGGATTACGTGCTATGTGATCAAATTTGGTATTACGTGCTAATGTAAAACTATTATGTAACGAAGGGTAGCCTATTAATTGAGGATATTGAAAATAAGACTTTCGATTGAGATATAGTCTTTTAAATTATGTAGGTTCCCGACAGCAGTAGTATTCCACACCTTGTGTCTTTTGCTCAGCTCAGGCAAGTGTACTTTCCTTAAAACTTTTACTTATTTCAAATGCATGATATAAGTACGGTTTTGATTTGAAAGGTTGAATTTGCCAAATTGGTACACATGGTTTCAAAATATTTATAAATGATTTTCATAGCTCGGTTTAGTTCCTTTCAAGCTTATATGTTATAAGTATACTTCTGAGGGAATAAACCTTTTTCTTGAAATGTAAAGCTGGAAACTACTCGAACTTTGTAAGGCATTTGGTACGGTTAATAAGTGGCTGAGGCGCCAGTCCCAAGTTTTAACAGATCTGGTTGTATATGTGAATCCATGGATATTATTGTTCAACATTATCTAATGTGTTTAGGTATTGTTGGGGCCTGTGAAGGACTGATCATCTTTCGCAGACCATTGCGTCTTATCTAAATCCAACATGTAAACAGGTTCGGGATTTTAGTTTTAAAGGAAGGGGGACTTCCTATTTGAATTGAAAAGCTTTTAGAGGAAGGGTTACTTCCAAATTGATTTGAAAAGCTTTTGATTTAGAAGCAGAGGCTTCAACTTGATTTGAAAAGCAGATAGTGGTTGATTTTAAACTATTTTTTTGAACTGTTACGTTTTACTATGCTGCTTCCATACTCGTTTTACTATACAGCTTTACTTACTGATTTGTTTACATCACAATTTTCTTACTGTTTACCGTACATTTGAATATTCTAGCACTTGCTGAGCATTCCTGAGCTCACCCTTGTTTTGTTTATTACTAACCCTTTTCAGATATATCACAATCGCCCTTCTTGCCGTAAGATTAGCCCAGGACGTTCCTCTAGCTCTTCGTTCTGGCTCAGTAGCTCTCAAGTAGTTTCAGGCAGATGGAGTCATATCTAAACTAGGTTTCTGGCTTTATCTAGATATTTCTGTAGGTTGGTTTTGAGGGATATGGTGTAATCTCATGTGGAGATTGTCCCACATCTTGTTATGTTTCTGTTATAAGTTGTAAACCTGTGACATACTTAACCTGATAAAGATCCTGTTGTTGGGGTTGTCGTGTGAACTTAATTATATTTGCTAGATAAACTTCAGATTTGTGTTTTAATTTGGTTAGTGGCTCCAGAACTTTAACCCCAGGTTCGGGACGTCACAAACTCGGTGTTATATTTTAGTTTATGTGCTTGTCATCAGTGGTTGTTAAATTTCACTAACTTGGATTCTTTTCTCACTTTTATTTCGTTTGTGTATGTTTCATGTACTTGAGTGACGTGTATGCGAACACGTTCTCAGGCTCGTAAGGAAGCATTGGCAAAAGCAGAAACAATAGTGAGTACTACAATGGGTGAACCAGAAGCGAATGATACTAAGGCTCTTAAGGCTTTCTCTGAGCCGAAAATCAATGACATTCAGTCGAGCATTGTCAGGCCAGCAATTCAGGTCAACACTTTCGAAATCAAATGGAGCACTATTTAGATGGTTCAGAACTCAGTGCAGTTTGGGGGTTCTCCGACAGAGGATCCTAATATGCATATTCGGGACTTCATTGAGATCTGCGACACTTTCAAGTTCAATGGTGTTACTGAAGATGCCGTCAAATTGAGGTTGTTCCCATTTTCTCTGAGGGATAAAGCTAAGGGATGGTTGCATTCTCTTTCTGCAGGATCTATTACGACATGGGAGGATTTGGCTCAGAAATTTCTCACTAAGTTCTTCCCTATGGCCAAAACAGCTGCAATCAGGAATGCTAACTCAATTCTCTCAGCAGTCTGGTGAAACTCTTTGTGAAGATCGGGAACGCTACAAAGAGATGCTTCGAAAGTGCCCACATAATGGTATGCCTGATTAATTGTTTTTATAATGGATTGGGACCTCAATCGAGGCCGATGCTCGATGCAGCATCAGGTGGAGCTCTATGGGCTAAGAGCTATGATAAGGCTTATGAGTTGATCGAGATGATGGCTGCGAATGAATATCAGAATCCTACTCAGCATCTTCATCAGGGAAAGGTAGCAGGAATTCTGGATGTTGAGGCTACTTTACCCATAGCTGCTCAGCTAAAGGCTCTTACTATGAAGGTGGATTCTTTGGCAAATTTGAGAATTCAGCAGCCACCTTCAGTTTGTGAGCTTTGTGCTGGTACTCATTCCACTGATCAGTGTGCCATATCTAGCGAGTCAGTTCAGTTTGTGAGCAATTTTCAGAGATCTCATCAGCCAGCTCCGATGACTTATCACCCGAATAATCGGAATCATCCGAATTTCAGCTGGAGCAATAATCAAAACTTCATGCCACACCCGCAGCGTCAATTTCAGCGGCAAGGAGCTAGACCTTTCCACCCTTCTGGTTACAACAACAAATTGCACCGAAGCAGCAATTCCATCCATCCGGATTCCTGCAACAAAATCATGGGGTGGCTGGACAATCTTCCAACGAAAGATCTGAATTGGAAAAATTAAGACTAATGGTTTAAAGCCAAGCAGTGTCAATCAAGACTTTGGAGAACCAGATTGGGCAGATTGCTAACGCGTTGATTAACATAGCAAAACAAGGAAGAGAGTGATCAACAGGTTGAAACACCCATGCTCTCATCTAAGTCTGATAGTGGAAAAACTGTTGTTGATGTTGACAAGAAAGAAATCAACGAGGAAGCAAGCAAGGAATCAGCCGAGAAATCTAGTCTTAAATCTGATAATGGGGTCAAGCAAGCATATCCACCTCCCCCTTTTCCGAAGAGACTTCAGAAGCATAAGCTCGACAAACAATTAGCTAAATCTCTAGAAGTCTTCAAGAAACTACAAATCAACATACCTTTTGCGGAGGCTCTAGAACAAATGCAGAGTTATGTTAAATTCATGAAAGGTATTCTATCTCGGAAACTCAAACTTGAGGAATTGGATACGGTAGCTTTGACCGAGGAGTGCAGTGCGGTGTTGCAGCAGAAATTGCCTCCGAAGCTGAAAGATCCGGGAAGTTTCACAATCCCATGCACTATTGAAAAGTTATCTTTCGACAAGTGTTTGTGTGACTTGGGAGTGAGTATTAATCTGATGCCATTATATGTCCTCAAGCAACTTGGTCTGCCGGGGCCTGAACCTACGAACATGTCATTACAACTAGCTGATCGGTCCATCACTTACCCACGAGGTATAGTAGAGGATTTCTTGGTTAAGGTTGATAAGCTCATCTTCCCTGCTGATTTTGTCATTCTAGACTTTGAGGAGGATAAGAAGATTCCCATTATCTTGGGAAGGCCGTTCTTAGCTACAGGCCAAACTTTGATCGATGTGATAAAAAGAGAGTTTACAATGAGAGTTCAAGATCAGAGTGTCACTTTTAAAGTGTTCAACGCAATGAAATTTCCAAATGACGAAGAAGAATGCTTTAAGGTGGAGCCATTACAAGTTGCATCAAATTTTGAGATTGAGCAAAAGCTAGGGCTAGGTGCCTTAGAGAGAGTCTTAACAGGATTTTCGAAGATGAAGGAGTAGAAGAGCTTAAAAATTCTCAAGAGCATCTTAAACCATCTATTAAAGAAGCTCCCGAATTCGAACTCAAACTACCACCGGATCTCTTAAGTGATGTGCAGTTTAGAAGGTTGTCACGACGCATAGATGACATTCATGACATTCACCGCCGTTTTGCAAAGGAATTGTAGTGAAAAGTCGATTCGTTGTGAATTATTGCATGAATTATTGTGTGTAAATTCTTTTTATACATAGATTATATATTAGAGTGTAATACTTGAAATTTTTTTTAAAAATATTTCTTTGTCCAAAATTTTCGAACATGATTTTGTTAAACTTTTAAACTCTCATAGTATTTATAGTATTAATTTGATGATTTATGAAATTGTAGTTTATTTATTAAAATCCATTCATTTTATTCATACTTTTAATAATTATAAGTTTACACTAGTACCTTTGCATGCATTTTGGTGGAGAATAGGGTCCAAGGGCATGACCGACCATTCACCCTCTTTGACTCTTGTAATTACCACTAAAATCTTGCATGCATTTTCACCTAAAGTCGCTAGAAGGATAGATCAGTAACTACCCAATTCCACTCACTTTCTAGTCTAGTCAAAGCACAAGACTTCATCATTTCCTACACTACACACAAAATCAAACCCACCAACTCTCTCCAATCTCTCCTCCCTCTCTCTCATCAGCCGAATACTTCCTCCCTCTTATACATTTCAATTCATAACTTCAATTACACACATAATTTACCACTCATCCAAGAAGGAAAAATCATCTCCTAGTCACAAGCTTTCAATCAAGGTTAGTTTGAGTACTGGCATGTCACCAAGCCAAGGGTTTCGACTTTGGTTCTCATGGACCTAGAATTGAACCCATTGTGGCTTAGATACTTGGACAAGGAATGGTCTTGAGGGAGTTTATCACTCTCATTTGTCAAACCATAATCTTAGTTCAAGCCCTCGGCAATGACTCCCAAGGTGCCGAAGGGAGTTCATCGATTTTGGATGATTTTGTTGTAGTAATGAGATGTTTCTTCCTGGGTTCTATGAGCTCTAAGCTGTATAAGAATGTTTTACAAAGCCTTGATACTTGCATGTTATGATTTGTGCAAAAGATTTAAAGATAAGTGATTTTATGTCATGATTTTCATAGTATGAAATGTATGCTGATTTTGTCAATTTTAAAACTGGCTTTTGATCAATGCATGCCTCGGTTTTTGCCATTAAAAGATAGTATAAGATGTTCCATGATAATTTATGTTTAGTCTTGGTGTAATGTGTGGTTTTATATGGAGTATTAGTTCGAAATCATGCTTAGAAATGCTAAAAAACCAAACTGCTCTGCTCTGCTGAGATTTTTGCTTCGGTAACGTGATTTTTGAGGCTTGATTTGTGTTGTAATTTCTTGTACAAGGCCATAAAGTAGTTATATATAGATCATAGAATAGAATTGTTGGCTTGGTTGTTGTTGAATGGTGTTAAGATGGGTGATAAGGTGGAAGGAGGCACACACTAGCACTGGACAGAATTTTGCACATAGATAATAGGAGTTTTGGTGTTGATATGGTTGGGTTTTGCTTGTCCTAAGTGTCCAGGAGTTGAGAGTTCAGTTTAGTCTTTATTCCAGTAGCCTTAGATCCCCAACGGCCCTGCATTTAGATAGGCATACACACCCAAAACAGTAGATACCCCAAAACAGGGCAGAATTGAGCAATCTGTGTTCTTGTGAGGTTTTCACCTTGTCATGAGTGAGGCCTTCATGGGGCCTTGGATTAACTGAGCTTAGTGAACCCTTAGGAAGCCTAACAAGCCATTAGAACCCAAAACCTAGTCAGAAAACAAAGTTTAAAATCAGCAAACACAAGGCAGTTGGGAAACAGGGTAGTTTTCAGCAGTGTCAACTTTGAGTGATAACCTGGGAAGTTTCAGATGGGGCCTTGGAGTGAAACCAAGTCTGGGAGATAGCCTTAAGAGTTGGGAATCTGTGGGAATTGGTTTGGTAGGAAATTACTTAGTACACATCAAGTTATCTCAGTTAGGATGCAGGTAGTGCAGAGAGGTTGCAACAGAGAACCTCACTGTGCCCTTTGAACATTTTAAGCCAAATAGTGTGAGGCCTTTGTGTTGTATCAATTGAAAAAATAATTTTAGAGTATTAGCAAACTGTTAAGAGTGGTTTAGAGTGAAGGCCCTACTTAGAAGCACTTTACTTTCACTTAGTACCCGAGAGCAACCTTAGGGAGTTCATTAGAGAGTTGTATTGCAACTCTTGCTTAATTAACAAAGGTATAAGGTCTGAGTTTTTTCAAGCACTTGTAGGATTAAGATAAGGTCAGTACGAGAAGTTTAGAACTTCAGAAATAAGCCCTTATGTGATTTATATATCGATAGTTATATAATAATAGAGGTATTAGGATACGTACCTCGAGACTAGGCGCGCGTAGTATAAATTAGACTTAAAGTGCCAATTAGTGACGAGGTTAATATAATGTGTAGGTTCCGAGACGAAGGGGAAGACTCGTGCCGTCAAGATTGAATAATCCTAGAATCTTGAAAAGGCAAGTTACTACATCCTTATCTTTACAATTGTTGCAAATATATGTGTACCCGTGACTCGTAAATCCTCATGAATATTTAGTTGCAATAATCACCATGCCTATTATATTTACAAATACCTTGATATAAATTCCCGATCATATTAGTACCTTTCTTTTCACATATTCCCTTACAGTTAAACCTCAAAATGATAGATTCCCTAATAAAACCTCCAATAAGATCATTATACGTATACTTTCATATATACCGAATAACACTTTAATAGAATTGACTTTCTTTTGACCATGGAACTTACCCCCCCTTAAGTCCAATATGCGTTTGACACATTATTAGTGAACTTGAACCCCTTTGCCATATTTCAATAAAATGAGATTATACCCTTTTCCGGCATCCATGTTATAAATCAATAAATTATAAAATGTTTTCTTTAGTAAATTAGACTAGACGCAAGTCCTTTTCACACTTTTTAGGCTCACATATAGCCTAGGGATCCCATTATATTTGAGAACCCAGCGCGGTTCGGGAATACTTCGCGGCTGATCACCGGCTGTAATCCGTAGCGTCCTAAAATGAATTTTGATGATTATAAGATTATAACATTTGCCATATTGCCATGATGCCATGATTTCTATACCATAATTATCTATGTGTTTTGCCATGACTATTCATTATATTATCATGACCCTTAATGATTGCTTTATCATTTATTCTTGATTCTGTTTCGGACACCCTTGATATTATTTTAATGCCCTGTATTTTAGGACTGCTAGTACTTGCTGAGCGTCTTTGCTCATTTTCTCGTATTTAACCCATTTTACAGCTAGCAATCATGGTACGAACGAAGCAAACCGCCTGTAAGTCGACCACTGGCTACGCCGAGAACTGTTTGAGGGCGAAGGTAGTTATATATGATATAAGCGGCTTTCGCTATTATATTTTGTACTAGTTAGATGGGCTGATCCAAACTCTGAACTTATAAGATCTTTTGGGACTTGTAATTACTCTTTGGACTTGTAATCGACTTAGTATTATCTTTTGGGGATTTATATTATGTAATCTTAAATTCCGAATTTATTATATATGTCACTTGTTCATATTATATCAATTCGTGTGTGTGTGTTCGTTTGGGGTGTGATAGGCGCCATACATGGAATATAAGGAAGTGAAGTGGCGCCTCCAAGCACATACTGTATGCATCTGTGCCTTAGAGAAAACTCCAACAACTTCTAAGTGGCACCAGGCTCCTTTGTTGTGACTCATTTGACTGAGTTGACATCAAATGGCGCCTGTCCACACTAGAGCATAGTGTGGCGCCACTTAGCAACTTAGCCAAAACTACAAACTCTTTCAAGTGGCGCCTCTTATTGATGTACATATATATATATATTAATTATTTGTCACACACACACACACTTGAACAAATGAGAATTATATTCAAGTGGCGCCAAACAATTAATAGACATATAATGTCTTTTGAATTCAAATCTTTGGCTCTGTTTTTCGATTTGACTTTAATCGAACCGCTTGAATTCTCTTTGGCTTGAGAACAACTCAATAGACTTGATCAATAATCTGTTAATCGAATCCGCTGAACAAGTTCGTACATATAGACGTCCTGTGCACTGTTCTGGTTCACGAACGACTAACACTAAAGCGATTCTTTGTATTCCTAACTTGATGAGATACTTGATCAATCATTCCAGGTTTGATCTTTCTTCGGTAAAACTGATTATGAATAATCAGGACTGATATACTGGAATCTTCTGGTTCTTGAAACTTGATCGTTAGGCAATCTTCGATGGCAGAAACTACTTGAACTTTTTTCTTCACTGAGGCTTGAACATATTAATGAATGGATGTTCGTCTCAGATGTCTTGATGTTTGTGTCTGTTCGTATCAGATCTCCAACCTGTTGATTCCTGTATCATACTTACGTATTATTTCCTGTTCTTTTGTTGTGTGTAGTTATCGCAATTACATTACGAGTTACATTATGCTTTACAATCTCTCCTTATTTGTTTGTAAGAGTTCAACAAACAAATCCTTTAAGAGGATAACTCAACTTACACAGAAAAAACACACTAATTAAATAGGAAATAATACTAAGTACAGTCTGGATTAAATCTTACATTTTCTAGAATTTAAAAGTAAATACAAGTAGCCATCGTTCCTTTAGACTGAACTAATTCTTCTTTACTTTCTTGGCTCGTGCATTGATTATTGCTTCTTCTGCCCTTTTCTTGGAAGTTCTCTCTTCTTTCAACTGTGCAACCTTTGTTTCAATTTCCACAATCCTGGAATATATGATGTTCAGTGCCACTTGTTCTAAAGCATTCTCAAGAGGAGGCTGTTCAAGTTTCTTCTTCAAATTTTGAAGTGATGGAAGATGTTTCATTTGCTTCAATTTATTGAAAGGCAATTTAAGTTCCATACCTTCGATTTTCATGATGATCCGGGATGAATAACCACATACTCTCGAAGTATTGTGCCTTGTCTCCACAGAATTTTTTCAGTTTCTAAGATCTAGTAATGTTTTGAGCACAAATTTATCTTCCTTTACTACTGAACACTTGACTCGACCAATTGCTCAAGAAAATGGTCAACTGAATTCCCCCTTTTACAAAATGTGAGTGTTGTTGGATTGAATGAAACAACAGTAGGCTTAGGATTTTCAGGAACAACAGGATCAAGAGGTGGCACTGGATAAGGTAGTTGGCTTTTGATACAATCTAGGCTTAGGCTTCAAACAACAATGAAATTCAGACGATAAGCATTGAGAATCTCAGCAGTTTGTATTCTTTTCTTTGACTTAGAGCACTTCATTCTCACTTCACCTTCAAGATACTTTAGAATATATACGAGCAGTGTATATCTAGATAAAGATTCATCCTTTAAGCAAATACTCTAGAGCATCCCATCCTTGAAGTACATAATAACAGGTGGATAAAAGTGTACCTCTACACTCATGTCAACAATCCGCTTTTCCACCATATCCCTGAATACCTCATTATGCTTCTCATCAATAGAGATGATCTTGTTTCGGACCAAATATAGTTCAGTCAGAGAGAGGTTCCTCAATAGCTTGCAAGTAACATGTTTGAACCTATCACTTTGTCCTGCTAGTATGAAAGTTATATACACCATCCAGCCATTTCCAGGAAGTAGTCCAACAGATACGGAAGTAATGATATCATTCAACACTTCGTGATAGTCATGAAGATTCTCATGATTTCTCCAGAAGACATCAAATATATCTTTCACATCCTCATCATGATTGTTCTTCTCCACTTCCAGTATATCAAGTACAGACATTGCATTATCCTAATCACCTCCAACTTTGTGCTTAGAAGCTTCCCTACTCTCTCTTCAAATCCGCCTTTGATTTTCTAGATTCTCCCTGGCTTTTCTTTGCTCAGTTAACTCCTCTCTGAACTCATCAATGTCCTGAGGATTAGCAATCTCATATTCTTCAATAGGGAGAACATCATTATGATAAGTCAACTCATATGCAAAGTCTTCATCTCCAGGTGGGATTTCACCTTCTTATTGATCATCATCATCTCCTTCCATCCTTAGCACTTGTTATGGCTCCACATGCATATGAACATACTCTTCATCTTGATTGCTAGTTTGAGCTCCAAATGCAAAATCAAAGAGCTCCTTCGTGAGTCCTACCAGTACTCCCTTACTCTTATCAACCGATGCTTTTTCTACTACTCTCTCCCCCTCACATGAGTAATCTTCTCGAGAAAGTTGAGAAGCAAAGAAACAAGCTTCCAGTGATGCCAATCTCTACTTCAACATACTTGCATTATTCTTGACTTCAACCAATTCTACTCATTAAACAATATTTTCAGCCTCGAAGTGTTGGACTTTGAATTTCAGGGCTTCAAATTCTGTCACAGATACGATTGGAACAGTTACAACAAATTTTATAGCATTACAGTAAATATACTATCTAAATAACTTAGAAAAAGCTACAACCCTGCTCAATTCCTTGCTTGCACATTTTTGGAAATATTTGTCTTCTTGACTGCTTTGCTTTGTTGAATACTTCCATTTTGTATAGCTTAAAATGGCAAGGTTTGAGTTCTTCAATATGGGACTCGGACTATGGGGCCATTTGGGTGAGCTTAAAATAAGTGGTTCTTGCTTAAAGTTAAAAAAGTGAAGTAGAATTTAGAAGTTACTTAAGACTTATAAGTGATTAAAGTGTTTGGGAAAAAAGTAGAAGTCATGAAGTAAAAACTAGGATTCTTAGCATTTTATAAGTGCTTCTCGACTTTTTACACAAACGATACGAATAAATGCTTTTAACTTATAACTCCAGAAGCGGGGCTTAAAAGCTCCACCCAAACATCCACTATATTTAGCTTAGCTTCAAAAACAAATTATAATTAACCTATATGACTATTGTCTTTTTTATTTATTGAAATTGTCAATTGATAACTCCCATATTAGGAATCGATAACTTAACAATCAATCTTTGGTGGTCATCTTGACTAGGCGCATATAGCTTCTTAATTTATTAGTTGATAGTTCATTCCCACTTGTCGTTGATGGGTTGAATAGGAGTTGATGAATCTTTATTCCTCATCCGTTGATAGCTTTATTTAGCCATTGATCTTCATTTTACTTGTGTAGGTTACATGATTTAGAATATTTATAATTTGACATCCTAATTACACATCTTGTGATAGATCAAAACGTATTAGTTGATCAACTTATTCTAGCAACTAATAAAAATAAAAAGTACCTATTTTATTACAAAAACCAAATAAGTTGATGGGCTACATAATCAACAAATATTACAGATAATATAATATTCATTGATCAACTATATTTCCCTTAGCAAGATTACACTAAATATTTTTGACTTATCATCAATACTAACATATTTCTAACAGTCTTTAATATCTTGGAGATAAAGTGGATAAACGGAATGAATTTGGTACATGTGTATCAAAATAAATCAATAACAAAGAATTTTGTCCTTAATATTATTTTATACTGCTAATATTTTACTACTAAGATTAAACCAAACGAAACCAAACATACGCAGTATATCCCGCTTAAAGCAGGGTCTGGGGAGGGTAAGATGTACGCAACCATGCCCTTACTCAGTAAGGAGGTTGTTTCCATGAAGATCACCGGCTTAGTGCACAATATACAAGATAATGTGTGAGTTCAAAATAGAACCTTAGCCCGTGGTATTATTCACACAGGACTTACCTGTAGAAGAAGCGATCATTAGCGGGAAGAAAACGGTTACCAGAAGCCGCAATCATTGGTGAGGGAAACGATTTCCACGCAGTTGGGTTTTTCGTATTTTCAGATGTCCAGCATTGATGCTCCATACAAATACTCGCAACCCATTTACCCTCTTCCTCAGAACCTGTACCCTTATCTTCACCAAGAAATTGAGTCCCATAAATCTTGTGTAAATTAAGAAATGAACCTTGAACAATGTAATACGTTGTCTCCAATCTGTCTTATTTATACAAGGACGCCTCTCAGAAATCTTAATCTATATCAATTGAAAACGAAGAAAAATGTGGAAGAAATTCATGGATTTTGAGTTTTTCCTATTCGGCAAGCAGCCGCCACATTGGAAGAGCATTAGCAAACTGAAGACACTCAAACTGCCAAACCATTTCAGCATTTCGCAAACACACCCATACGTCCAACTCCACCACTCTCTACCCTACCATCCAAATTAAACCCTATTGGTTGTAAAAGAAACTATAACAGTACAACTATTTTATTCTTGAGAAATATAGAATCAAGTTGTAAAAAGGAAGAAATTTTGAAAACGAATCTAGATTTGACATGAATAATTCGAGAAGATGATAAAATCAGATAGTGTGAGATGGTGTTAGTATTTACTACTAAGATTGTAGGATATATAAAAATTCGACCCTCTTTCTGATTTTACTCCTTGACTGATGCCCCATCAAACTACCTTCTGGATTGGGCTCGGTAGCTTTTTGTGTATTTAATGTGAAATTTGAAAGGTGAGGTCTATGTGCTGTGCTTATATAAAATAAGCAAAATCCTTTTTATTTTTATGTGGAGATACCAAGTTGATATATTTCATTTAGTTAACTCAAGTCTCTCAGCTAATTCATGTTATGGTTTGATCCCGGGTTATGTGTGTGTGTGTGTGTGTTTAGGTTTGTCATATTTAAAGTACCTATAAAAAAATAGAAGCTTGTGTATCTTGACAGGAAAAAAAGAATAATTTATAGATCAAAGGCCTAAGATAATATTTGAGAACATTTTCGTTTAGCCTAAAAAAATAGAAATTTTTTTGGCATAAGATAATATTTTTCAACATTTTAATTTAGCCCAAAAAATCATTTTTATTTCGCAAACAAAAAATCAACAAGACAGTTTGGTCTACGTTTAAAGACCATCATCCTCGAACACTTCAGAAAACTTGTGATGTGCATCACTAGTTCCTTCTCCAAAGTTTACATGGTTCGCACTTGTTGGCTTACCTACATTTTTAAAACCAAGCATCCCCTGCACACTAGTGCCTTCTTCAAAGTTTACATGGTTCACACTTTCCTGATTACCTACACTTTTAGAACCAACAATCCCCATTCCAAGATCACTTGTAGGCTCTTGGTTCAGATCCCGTACGCCTGTATTCAGTTGACCACTTGCCTGCATTATCCCATCACTAAAATTATGAGGACCCAATAAAGTATGTTCTTTGCTGATATAATTTTGGTCCGTCCCCTCACTTGTTTTCCCTCCATTTCCGTCATCTGCTTGAACACCAACTGGTTCAACAATTTTAGCTTGAAAACAATTCCTCGTATCTTGACCACCTTTCATGGTCATGTGAGCAAAATCGTGAGGAAATAGTGGAGATTGTTTCCCAACATGTGCTGCTTGGTCATCTTTGATATTTTCTTTTATAGTATTATGGACGTTGTAGCTCATTGCCTCTAGCTTTCGTTTTACCTCTTCCATTTTATAGCACACAAAATGTGAAGCATTTAGCCGAATCGGAGGCTTTGATATAAATGCAGGAGCTATTACCTGTGAATTGGTACCGACTTTTATAGGACCTCCATATCCCTACAATATAGATGAAGTGTTTAATATAGATAATTAAGATATATTTAAGTTGTAGTATATTATAAATAAACAGTAGTAGATTTAATTAAGCAATTAAGGGACATATAAAATCATAATAGTATTAACTAATATATGTTTCACATTATAGACTAATACCTGTAGCTTTCCAGAAAGTTGGCTATATGTTCCCGACTCCTTCATCCTCCCCAAAATTGAATTCAGACCTGCACCTGCTTCTAAGAGAAAAAAGAAGTTGCCGAATCATCATTTATGTATTAACGACAAGTTATGTATTATAAAATGAAAATAATTACCTAGAAGATAACAATTACCTTGTTTACAGAGAATGTTACTTGCATCCAAGAACTTCGAGTGAAGAGAAGTTGACAAAGTCATGCGTGACTTCTTATGGTTTCCAACATCATCCTCAATAGTTTTATTTTCTTCAACAGTAATTATCATTTTTCTCTTTGAATTTCCTGGATTTGGTTTTATTGCGGAATCACAGCGATTAATGTCATTACTTTGATTGAAATATTTTTCTTCATCAATAGGACTAGTATTGTCAGTTAAAGCAGGTAATTTGCCTGTCTCCCTATAGACATGTTGCCATGTATTTCTGATATCAATATTGCTTGGTGATTTCGAAAACAAGTAGCACACTCCATTGTTAAAAGCTTCACTCACGAATTCCATTGTTACATCCCCAGCAATTACTACAGATTGAAAAGCTAATCAACAAACTACGAAAAGGAGAAAGACTGAATCCAAGTATTATGATAATGTCACTTTGTAATGATAAACAAAAGAAAGATCTATTAAGCTTACAAATGACTGGAATGCTCGTGCATTCATGGCGAACTTTCCGCACGAACTCAAAAATTTCCATTTCCGGCATGTCAATGTCAGCAATTACAATATTGTGACAACTTTTTCTTTTCTTCAGCCTCGCCAGTGCACTACATGCTGATTCTTCAGTTGTCACTGCAAAAAAATCCAGATATAATTAATACTTATTAGATTAAAATAAAAATATTTCGGTCGTATAATTAATATAAATCGACGTTCACATAATTAACATAAGTTATAGCACTTTTTTAATTGTGTAGATCATACCATAAAACAATTATAACCCATAATTTTAAATAACATAAGTTATAGCGACCTTCATCAACATGTACCCATTACATTCACCAAATTCAGATACAACACAAGAATATGATCAGAGGGTATCCATCATATACACGGGATTTAGATTCAACACAAGAATAGTCAACGTATACACATCAAAATAAACGTCAAATCATAAATACAAAACAAGACCAATAGAGTATCTTAAATTATACTAGACTAATGAAATGAGAGCCTCTTTTAAAAAAATTAAAATACTCAGATTTAAACCATCACCTTGATATTCTTGTTCCTTAAATCGAGATTCAAGCGACATGAGTAAAGATACGTTATGAACTACCAACAAAATGTGAACACATTGAACGAAACTTATATCTTTCACAAATGGAGTACTAACAGTATTCATGGTCATTCTTATAGATATTGAACAAAGCAGATTTTATATATATGATGCCGAGAGGCGTTTGAGAACAAAGAGCAGAGTACCAATATTAGCGAGAGGAATGCATAATATATACATCTCGAGAGTGCTGCTTTAAATCTTCAGCAAAATTATGACAATATCTTTTATGATATAAATTTTGATTTGATATCAAATTTACTAGGATTTTTGTTTGATTTTGGATTTTATTAGATTTGTATTTGATTTGAATCTTAGGAATTGAAAAAAAAAACACATGAACCTGAACTGAACACAAAAATGGGTCATTTTTAAGTTAATCCAAGACGCTTGAACTCGACCTAAAAATTCATAATAATTAATATATTATAAATTTAATTTACACAATTGTTTATATGATTTAAAATAATTTTGATCCTGATATAACATTGAGAAAATTATTAATATAAATTTTTTAACATATTACAACTAAAAATCATTTTACATAACTTAAGTATCTAATTCAAAAAAATTAGGTCTCAAACGCCTATAGAAGCGGGGTTTGAATATAATGGATACAATCAATATGATTATTAATAAAAAACACAAGTAAATTGAAGGACAGTATTGATAATAAAAACCGTTTGCACAGAATTAATTACTCCTTTCTTCTGGAAAAATAAAATAAATTACTCCTTTCTCAAAGATGAACATTTATAAATGAGAGCTGCTAGGTTACACAAAATAATATCTCTCAAACTTAACACATATAGTGTAAACCTATCAGTTCTTATATACTGCACAATTACAATCACTCCTCTTGATACAAACCTTACCCTTCTTTCTTCAGTTGCGTTCTGGTTCTTTTGGTATCTCAATCTCCTTGCTTCATTTGGATCATGACTCATTTCCAATTTGTGTATCTTGTTTGCAGGATTATCTATTATCAGGAAAGAAGATTCGATGAAGCGTTAGGGAACAATACAGTCAACAGGAACTGGTATCTGGTATTTAGTCAGTGTTGTGCCATAAAATCTCCCTGTGCTTGTTTTATAACCCATCATATTATTTGGGCTTTACTTGGGCTTACTGGAGTTATTTGGTAAATGATATTGGGCTTCACCATGGTTGGGTGAACCAGTGAAGGTGTACAAGAAGGTGTATGGACTTGCATTGGAGGCACCTTGAAGGCTGTCATCAGAATGGGGTTGCACCTGAAGGCGCTTTAGGGGTTACCTCTGCTAGGGGTTACCACTAAGTGCATCCTGGCTTGCAGCTACAGTGCTGCAGTTAGGGGATGCCGCTGGCAGGGCTTCCGCGGCCTGGGCAGAACGGCAGGCAGACTCCAAGCAGGACTCTTCTTCCTTGTTTCTAGGAGGGCGAGTTGGAAGTAGATTGGGAGTACATCAGCTATTATTTATCTTCAAATTAAGGGATAAATACATTTATTATGAGGATAATTACAATCGGTGGAGATACTTCACGAATATTCGGATATATATGCAAGACGAAGGCTTCAAGTGACCTACTTGGAGTGAGATACCGCTAGATAACTACAAGAGGAAGTTGTTTTATCCTGAACTAGAGGGGATAAGAGCTTATCTCTTCAGAGTCCTAAATCGAGAACTACATGGTCTCGATCCCTATAAATAGGGTATGTAGGCACCTTGCAAAGGGAGGGATTCGGATTCATAAACTCACGAGCTCTACATTCTAAAGAGAGGCACGTGTAACCTTTGTGACGTACATTTTCGGGCAATTGCAGGACATAATTCCGCAATTCTGGCCTCGTTGTTTGGTTCTTTGCAAGCTCAGCCCTTAAACACATTTGTTTTTTATTAGTTTATGTTAACGGTAGCCCCTAAAAGCTAGCCGTGATTTTTGTAGTTGTAACAGATATCCCTATAATTGTGGAATATAGTTCTGGGGGTGTTGTATCAATTCCTCTCACAACATTCAGTATCCTGAGAGCGTCAGTAGCTGAGAGACTGAGCACATTAGGAAACAACAGAAGATTGATTATAAATAGCTAGTTTGTAGGGAGATATTCTATCAATCATGATATGTATGGAAACAAATAAGTATTGATAAAGAATATCTTGTAAAACGTAGTTGTGTAATATATAAACACTTATTATGTTATGCAAAATGTATGTACAACACACGAGATATCATTGTAACCTAGCAGCTCTTAAGAACAAAGTTTTGAGAGAGTTTGTAGTATTTTTTATATATCAATAAGAATTGTTGGTTTTGAGTATTGGTTGTATCGATTAGCAGCTTTGTGATAAAGTTCGTAAAAATAGTGATTATCCGCCGTGTGCTATTGTTTTAAGTCTCGGGATGTTAAAAGAAAGATTCATTGATGCATTAGGAAAGGATATTATTAATATGAAAATGTCAAGAGATAGTTGAGTCATGATATGGGCATCAAGAACTCATACATAGATATCAGTATGCAGATACTTGATCATTACCCAGTAGCATCAATATCTGAAGACGGAGCACTTTAGGAAATCAAAGGAATCAAATACGAAGGAATCAAAATCCCTGTTCTCAAGAAAGCATATTATCTAACATGGAAAGTGAAGATGTTATTGTATCTTGAAACCGCAGATCCTGACTTCATTGACAGAATTACCAATGGTCCTCATGTTCCAAAGAAACGGGTTCCTCAAGAAGGAACAACTCTAGAACATTATTTGAACATTATTTTGATATCAAGCATGCTGCTAATTTTTCTACCTATGTGAAAAAGAAAATGATTTCTAAAAGAACCCAACAAGTACGGGTTCTCAAAATTTCTAATTAAAATCATATCTTAACTGACTGCAGGGAAACAAGAAAAATGTTCTTGTTTTAGATAGTGGATGTTCTGGACATATGACTGGAAACAAAGCCCTGCTATCAGAATTTGAGAGAAAAGCTGGCCCAGCTGTGTCTTATGGAGATGGCAACATTTTGCTGACAGAGGATATCATGTCTCTTTTTACTCTAATTATTGTGAAATAATTGATCAGTCTACAGGAAAAATTGCTTACACTGGTCATAGACATGGTAACATTTATGAAGCCAACCTTCCCAACAATACTGATGGCCCTGCAACTTGTCTAATGAGCAAGGCATCTGTTGAAGAAAGTTGGAACTGGCACAAGAAGCTCTCTCATATAAACTTCAACAATATCAATGAACTGGCGAAGAAAGATCTTGTCAGAGGACTTCCTAAAGTCCTATACACACCTGATGGACTCTGTGATGCATGTCAAATTGCCAAACCAAGGATTTTCTTTAAAATCAAAATGGATCACTCAGTTACTGATCCTCATCACATGCCCCACCTCGATCTTTTTGGCGCTGTCAACGTCATGTCAATAGGCAAGAAAAGGTACACTCTAGTCATTGTTGATGAATTTTCAAGGTTCACTTAGGTATATTTTCTTCACAGAAAGATGATACACCAAAAATTCTGTTACATCATGTGAATATGATTGAGGATGGAAAAACAAAGAAAATCAAGATTCCACGAAGCGATAATGGTACAGAATATAAAAATTCCGCAATGACTGAATCTGTAAGTACAAGGGAATCATACAGTAATTCTCACCTCTTGGTACTTCACAACAAAATGGAGTTATTAAAAGGAAGAATATAACTCTAATTGAAGCAGGAAGGACCATGCTAGAAGAAGCAAAGCTAGCCACTTATTTCTGGGCTGAATCTGTTAACACTGCATGCTACACTCAGAATATAACCTTGATAAACAGACATGGAGTAACTCCTTATCAAAGTCTGAAAGGGAAGAAGCCAAGCCTTAAGCATCTACATGTCTTTGCCTGCAAATGCTTTGTTCTAAGAACGCATCCTGAGCAACTTGGAAAGTTTGAAAGAAAGGATGATGAAGGCATATTTGTTGGATATCCACCCACAAGAGCCTATAAAGTATTCAATCTCAGAACAAGAATAGTTGTGGAATCTATAAACGTATCCTCTGATGATAAGAAAATCACAGGGTTGGATGAAGACCCTCATGAAACTCCGAAGTTTCAAAAAGACACTAACCCTGATGCTGTTCCTGATCAAAATACTGATGATCTTACTACTGACGATGAAGATAGTGACGAAGTCAATGATGCTCAAACTCCTCCTATCAATCCTAATACTGAGAATCATAATGCTAATTTTGAGGGGGAGCAGGAAGAGCACTCAACCAACTCTTCAGTCAACAATCAAAGCTTCACTCAATCTTTTGATTTCGTTGATTTAACTGAAGAATCATCAGACGCCAACAATATAGGGGGAGCTCAGGAATACAATAACTATCAGGATGAAGCATATGATGCATGGGGAGCATCTAGTTCCTGAAAACGTCTTCCACATGCTAAAAAGTGGACAAAAGATCATACTCCAGATCTCATTATTGGAAATCCAACCTCTGGGGTCAAACTCGAAGTGCTACGCAAAATGAGTGTCTCTTTCATAACTTTCTATCCAAGGAAGAACCAAAGAAAGTTGAAGACACTCTTAAGGATCCTGACTGGATTATAGCTGTGCAGTAAGAACTAAACGAATTCTAAACGAATGAAGTTTGGAGATTAGTACCAAGGCCAAAAGACAGATCAAGAGTTGGTACAAAATGGGTCTTCAGAAACAAAACTGACTCTGATGGTACAATCATAAGAAACAAGGCAAGACTTGTTGCCAAAGGATACTCACAACAAGAATGAATCGACTATGATGAAACTTTAGCACCAGTTGAAATATTGGAAGCAATAAGAATGTTTCTTGCATATGCTGCACATAAAAAGTTCAAAGTTTTTCAGATAGATGTAAAGAGTGCCTTCTTGAACGGTGAACTTGAAGAGGAAGTGTATGTGGAACAACCACCTGGATTTGTTGATCCTAAATATCCAGATCATGTCTATATATTAGACAAAGCTTTGTATGAACTGAAGCAAGCACCACATGCATAGTATGAAACTATTGCTCAATTTCTCATAGATAGTGGATTTAAGAGAGGTACCATTGATAAAACTCTCTTCAATCTAAATCATGGCAACGATCTGCTTCTTGTTCAAATTTCTGTTGATGATATTATCTTTGGATCAACTAATGACAAGATGTGCGAGAAGTTCTCTAAGCTCATGCAGTCCGAGTATCAAATGAGTTTGATGGGAGAGATGAGTTATTTTCTAGGACTGCAGGTAAAGCAAACAAAAGATGGTATCTTTATAAATCAGTCCAAGTATACTGACAACCTGCTTAAGAAATTTCACATGCAAGACAATTCCACTGCTGCCACTCCAATGGCAACAGCAACCAAGCTTGATGCTAATCAAAGAACTGAAGTTGAAATAACCAATTACAGAGGGATGATTGGCTCACTATTATATCTTATAGCTAGCAGACCTGATATCATGTTTGCTACTTGTCTGTGTGCAAGGTTCCAAGCCAAACCAAGAGAACCTCATCGAGTTGCTGTTAAGAGGATCTTTCGATATCTCAAAGGAACTCAAGGTCTTGGATTGTGGTACTCAACTGAAACTGATTTCAATCTCTGTTGTTACTCGGATGCTGATTTTGATGGGTGTAAAGTTGATCGAAAAAGCACCTCAAGAAGCTGTCAGTTTTTAGGAGGACGACTTGTTGTCATGGTACAGTAAGAAACAGAAGTCCATCTCTACATCCTCAGCTGAAGCTGAGTACATTGCTGCAGGAAGCTGCTGCGCTCAGATATTATGGATGCGCAACCAATTACTGGACTATGGCTTGTCATATTCTGAAATACCTATTTATTGTGACAATCAAAGTGTTATTCCTATGACAGAAAATTCAGTTCAGCATTCACTCACAAAGCACACCAGTATTTGTTATCACTTCATACCTGAGCATGTTGAAGAGGGCACAATTGAACTTCACTTCATCCCAACTACTGGTCAGTTAGCAGATATATTCACCAAATCGCTCTCTGAAGCAACTTTACTAAGTTGGTGACTAAACTAGGAATGGTCAATTTTAACTGAATTTGTAAGTAAGCGTTAGATACTGATAGGGCATCGAATACTGATGCTTGTTTATTTCATTATCAAGTTTATTTATGCACGGTTCTAAATTTATCTATTATCAGAGTACAATCTATTCAAAGATTTTGTTTCTTTTATGCATAATTTCTAAATTTGTCTTATGCTAGAATAATCATGACTACTCGTACTTAAGATTTTATCTCCCTCTCGGGAATATGTCGTCTTAGATTTACTTAAAGATACACGAGGTCCCTTGCATAGATATGTGTAAATACTACATGGATCAATAATTATTACATCTACGTGTAATGACCCTTAGTTACCCTCTATATTTAAACGGCTTCCAAATCTCATTATTTTCTTAAGACACATCCCCTGCGAAATCAAGAAAACTCCTTCTCCTACAACACCCCACTTTTCAAAACCATGGCCCAAATTCCCAAACATTACAGAATGGAGGGTGGTTCTTATCTTCCCACCAACCCTTATGCCACTACTCGTCCCTATTACGACCCTGAAGGTCTCACTATTCTGTTCAATAATGAACTTTATCATCCAACAACCACACCTCTTGAAATCTTTGATGAGTTGTTTGAATAAGACAAACTCAACATTGAGTTCTTTACTATGGAGGTTCTTCTCGGAGAAGAACATCGGTATGATGAGACAGAGCGTCGTCGTAAGGAGGCTCTGGAATTGCAAGTGAACATTATCAATCTCGCCAACTCCATTGCGAAATTTTATCGCAATAGGGAGTTGAAGCGTCTTGAGGATGAGGAGAAGGCGAAAAGACAAAAGACCGAGGCGTCCTCTAGCTAGTTTAGTTAGGGATAGTCTTTTCCTTTATATTTCCGTGATAATGTAATATTTTCATATTTTAATGAAATATTTTAAATTACATATTGCACCTCTCTGTTCTTGCTCTAACATTGTTTTCATCTCATGCTAAAATTGTTAATTCACTAGTGAAATAATTGTCATATTGTTTAAGATTTTATCTTTAAGCGATGAACATAATGATCTATGACTTCAAAGAATCCAATGTTGATGATTGAGAAAAACTGGTACACAAATACTGATGATGGTCAGTATGTATTTGATTTAATAAATATTTGAGTTATAGTTGCAATTAAAATTACCCTACTTTATCTTTTATTTTTTGGTAATCTCTTTCATTCAATTTTTTAAAGGACCACTCAGTATCCCTTTAAAATCAGCAACTGCCAGATATACACTCATATGTGATATATCCGTATTTCAAATCTCGCTTATCACTCCAAGTTTTTCTCTCTCACAACTTAATTCAAACACTTTCACTTCATGCACAACACCTCTCTCAACTCCTCTCGAACATCTTCTACTCGCACTTTCAATGGCTGATGTTCAGAATTCACCCTCAACAAACATCAAACACCCAATTAGTGACAAGAATTTTTCTCCAAATAACTTTTGTGCTCTTTTGGACAACTCTCTTTTACCCAAAGATTTCCATCTTGTTCACGATTTTCTTGCAAACAGTCTGATAGGATTTGCACTAACAGAGCCCAAAAGAGTTACTTTCTGCTCAGTCATGCAGGTTTGGAACACTGCATCTTTTGGGTTTGATGAAGACAACAACATTTTGCTCTCTTTCACTTTCAATGAAGCAAAACATACCATCAATGCAGAACTACTGTTCGACATTCTTCATCTTTCCAAACTGGGTTCTCAAATACTTACCGAACTTAGTCATGATGAGCTTTTGGAATTCCTGACAACATTGGAGTGTAAGGGAGTAGCTACTATAATTGGAACCCTTCAGCGATCGCTTTTCAAGAAAGCATGGAATTTCTTCTTTGATTGCATCAGTCACTGCTTTCTCAACAAAATATCCAACTTTGATGCTCTTCCATCAGGATCACTGCAAATTGGGTACTCTCTAATTCATGACACTCCTTTCAACTATGGTGAATTCATCTTAGAACTGTTAGCTGTCAGAAAAGAGGAAAAAAATGGTTATATTTGCTACACTCGTTTTCTACAGTTAATTTTTAATCAGTTCTATCCTGACTATACTTTTGAGAATGATGAGTTGATTCCAATCTTCAAGATTGCTGATACGGGGATTAGAACCCTCATAAATGGAGATAACAAAACTGATTTCAATCACCCGTGTGTCATTCCTGACATAGTTAGGCGTCTTTTGCAGATAAGATTGCCTTCCAAATATGGTCCGGCTGCCACTTGCACCTCACCATCAGTTCCTGATGCTGGGACATTGGATTCCACACCTCCTGTGTCTAACCCAAGCATTCACCCCAAACATTATACTAAACAGTCAACTTCGTCTGGTATTTCTCAAAAGATACCAATTGCCAAATCTAAAAGAGGAGCTAGAACTGGTACTAGTTCTGTATCAGGTTCAAAGCCTACTTCAGACACCTCTCCAGGAGAGAAGTCACAAGGTAGGACTACACAGGATATCTCTATTGTCACTATCTCTAATGATGATGATGATGCCACTCTATCATCAATAATATCTAAATCTACTAAAGTCTCTACTCAAAGCTCTCTGCCTTGAAGAAAAGAAAGCAACCTGCAGATCACTTTTCAAAGAAGACTGCAAGGGTTCTGTTAGAAGTGACCTTGACCCTGACCCTGTGCCCCTTTCTTTTGACACATGTGAACACAATAATGAGAAATGAATACTATACCGCATAAAGGTATTAAATCTGAGATCGACTCTGTTAGAAGTGATTTTTCCAAACTCAGAACAGATGTGCATGCTGCTACTGAGTTCTTTCCTGCCACCACTATTCACAAGAGAGTTGACAAGCTGGAATCCAGAATGACTTCTGTAGAATCAAAACTAGACACAATTCGCACTTTACTTGGGCATGATGTCAAAAAGGGGGAGAAAGATAAGGTTTAAAGCACATCCTGCAAGAATCCTAAATCTACAAGAAAGGATGATGACAATCTTGACAAGGATGGTAACAAACAGTCTCAGTCAAACAAAGAAGCCTCTGATACTGTCAGATTTGTCACCAAGTATACAAATGGACAGTCAACTGAAGCTTCTAAGTCTACTCAGGAGAATGGCCAAAGTCACAAAGCTACTGAATCTTCTCAGTTATATGAACTGAGAAGATTATTGACAATCCTGATGAAGCTTCAAAGATCTTTGTGAAGCTTATATCCAAGAATGGAGAGATTGTTGAGAAATACATCCACAAATGAAGATGTTGCTAGAGTCATTGATAAGAAAGCTTTTAAAACAGCTCTAGAACTTTAAGCTCCAGATTTGACTGAAGAAGAATTAGTCAAACTTCAAAAAGAAGACTAGAGAAATTATTAAAGGAGCAAAAATCTCAACAATTAGTCCCAAAGCTAAAAGAAGTAGACAGTAGTTAAAACCAAAGAAATCTTAGATAAAGCTATCTAATACTGTAAAATAGTCTACAAATAGAAGATCAGTTCCCGATGTCTCAGAAATTGAACAATTCTTGAATAAAATGAATCAAATCTGATTTTAAGTAAAAGAGCTAAGAGATCAGCTCAAGTAAATCCCATTGAAGAGAAATCAAGCAAGACTTCAAATACTGAAATTGTCAATTTTGATAAGGCAATTGTTGAGTACAGACCTCCAAGAATAATTCCAGGCTTTGTATCAGCTGGAGTTATTAAATCTCTTGAATTTGAAGGTGTATCTAGATCAACTAAAAAACTCAAGCTAGATGATTTGAAGATGCTTGAACGTCACAACAAAGGAGGTATTGGATCTAGTCACATTCGATATTAAAATCTTTCTCTTAAAGATCCATGTCCTCTCACCACAAATCCTAATGAAATTTTAACTTCTAAACACTTGAGTAGAATTGAATTTGTGGAAATTGTGAATGACAAGTATGATGGAATTGGGAAGAAACAGAGGATGATTTACTTTCTTATTGATAAGACCACCAGAGTTCTATCAATGGAGGATTTGTTGATGAAGACTACCAAGGACTGAAATATGTTCATTATATTCTCAAAGTTAAAGATAAAACAACAGAGATTTGGTCGAACATACTTCTCTCGAAAATCAGAAAGAGAATAATGGATGGAAGTAGCTCTTATGATGGCAAATATATTCCAACCAATATAGAATGGTCAAACAATGAAGTTAAAATGAAGGAAAAGTCTGCTGTGATCACTGAATTTCAGGGAGTTAGACTGATCAAACTCAATCCTAGAGAGCGCAGTTGGTGTATATAGGTCTTGGAGAAGACTGAGTGCATCTAAGCACTGTGAGGAACATTAGAGCTGCTTTATTTCAATTAAATGATGATGTTGAAGAACAGAAACTGTTAACAGAACAGTTAGTCAAGCTTCTGGAGGAAAAGAGGAATGAAAATCTCTCAAAATTTCTGAGTGAGAGTCAATATTTAGAAGCTGTTACAGAAGCAGATTAAGATGATCCTAGAAGGCAATCAATCCAGTGCTTTGAAAGTTTTTGACATCATTGAATCAAGAATTATGCTTTATTTAACAAAGTAGAAATTGGGGGATCTTGTTACGAATACTGATTCAAAGATGGTCAGGAAATCGCTGATCAATATAAGGATTAGCAGCTGGTCAGTATCTGACTTGGCCAGGTACTGATGCGTATCAAAGACGTAAAATAGAGTTCATTCTTTAGATAGACACCAGCTGATGGATTGATTTACTTTGCTGATTTGTGGGATCGTAGCTATGAATTAGGATATGTATGGAAACATATAGAAATTGGCTAGGACATATCTTGTAATTGATAGAGTAGCTGTGTTATATATAAACACGGTATTAGGTTTTACATTTGATGTAATACGTACTCGAGCATTAGAAAAACCTAGCAGCTCTAAAGAATGTCTGGTTTTCTTGAGAGAGTTTTGTAACAATTTTATTTGTGATTCATAAAATTTGTTATTGAATCTTGATTACTGTGAGTTCGTATTTGTTCTTAAAAATCGAAAATCTATACACAACTGCATTCAACCCCGCTTCTACAGTTGTTGATTAAGCGGCCTAACACTTTCGATTTTTATCGTGTCATCATCCACTTTCTGTCTACCTACTCTAACTTCGGTACTACTTTTTAAATGTTTTCAACCACCTGTAATTTATTATGCAACTAGGGAGTGTGGTTGATTTTGTTCTTGCTTTGGTGATATAATATTGGCCCGTAGGGGCCCTCGTTTTTTGTCATTTGCAACCAGTTGTAACTTATTATGCAATCAAATATAATTTTCAACAGATTTTTTCAAAGTTGCATGTGTAGTTGAATATATGGTTGCTACCAGTTGCAGATATGGTTGCATATTCAACCTCCGTATTTTTGAAAATATTTTTTTAAATATAGTATTTTTGCAATTTGATTTAAAAAGTGAAAGTATTTTTACAAAAATTCTTTTGGATTTGGGTATTTATGAAAAAAACCCTTGCATTTAGATTTATATATTCTCAATAAATGTAAAATCCATTCATATATATTCATGGTAAAGATTTATCTAAATTTCTTAAAATATAATATGCATTTACCAATTTTTTAAACAAATACTACTATTTACCTGAATATGCTTATCCATACTCAATATTTTACTTGATTTTTATCCATTATTTTACGCAATTTAATGATATATCTGGTAGTTTATTTTTTAAGATGGAGTCTTGAGTAATTTAACGTATGAATGAGAAATTTTGAATATTTGTTCCTACATTATGCACCTGTTTGAAAGATTTTTAGTTGCTATTATCCGGGTAATTTGTTTTTTCAAATCTAAATTGAAATATAAAATTATTTTTCCTTCGATCTTTGATTGCCATTAGTTTTTATCTTTCTTCAATTTATCAATATCGATTCCGTTCTTTTTCTTGTATCTCTCTATAAATCGGAGTTTTGTATATTTACATGTATATCTTTGTGTATGATCATATGTTACATAAACTTTTGATTAATACTTGATTATCAATTCAATACTAATGAATACTTATTATCACGTCTCTCTCATATGATATTCAAAGTTATTTTTTGTCCATGTGTATAATTTTGGTGTGCAGTGTATATTTTTTAATGAAATTCTTAACAATTTTTTTTTGATATATAAGAAATTTTTCTTGGTCTAATTAGCGATCCTTTTTATTTTTTTTGTTAGTTTAGTGTTTTATGTTTCATATTTACTAGAGTTTGGATGATTTGTGTTGTGTATATATAATATCACCTAAACCTCATAATCAAGTGTTAACAGATAGCTAATCAAGTATGTTATTTGACAATGCAAACAATAAGTTAGATTATAAAAGGGGCTTGAATACAATCTACAAAAATTATGACCTAATTTTTGCTTAACAGATTATATTTAAAACACAAAAGATAAATATATCTAAACAGAAATTTAAAAGAACAAAGATCTTAAAAATTTCACGTGGATTGTTTAGTCCACCTGAGAGAATTTTCTATTAAGAACCTCCCAAGTAAATTACTTGGCTGCTTACAAAAGAATGAAGAGCGGAAGCTTAGAAATTCTTGCTTGCTATCTTTACTGCTTTGCTCTTCAGTTCTCAGTATTTGGATATATTGAAATGTAAATTACAATATGAATATATACTAATACAAACTAGGGTAGCCTGTAAAGGCATAAACTTACTCCTTTTTCTAACAGTTATAGATATAGAATTTCTTGGACTTCATAGAACTTTTGGCAGCTTGAAATTCTTGTTGATTTGCTAGAAATGGTAGGTGGTGTGCCATAAAATCCCCATGGGCTTATTTTATAGCCCATTACTATATTATTTGGGCTTTGATTTGGATTGTTTGGTCAAAGATTATTGGGCTTCATCATGGCTAAGCGAACCCCTGGGCTCGTATAGGGATGCTTATAGGCTTGCATTGGATATATAAAGGGAGTCTGCCAACAGGATGGGGCTTCATCTAGAAGGGTTCCAAGGGCTACCTCTATCAGGGGTCACTGCTGGGGTCACCCCGGGTTGCAGCTGTAGGGTTGCAGCTAGTAGGGTTGCACCCGCCTGGGCAATGGCAATGGCAATGCATCTGGTGGAAGAATTAACACGTGAACAAATACAAGCTAAGATTAAGAGAATGAGTAGAAAAATTGTGCTTCACTGAAAAAGAAGTCAGAAAAATCTAAGAATGCACGAGACATCACGTCCACAAGGCTGAATTTTGAAGGTGAAAATGGTAGAAAGGAGGATGGCAACCCCGAAAAAGAGGCTAATGCGGGGAGAATGACAAGAACATTCACCGGCTGCTAGTTTGAATGCGTTTGTTTAGGGCTGTAAATCGATACGACTATCCGGTGTCTCGGCTCATATCCGGCTCGAAGAGATTGACTGAGCATGACTTAAGGCACTGGCTTGATACTGAGGCTGCTCACAAGGACAAGGCGGATGGGTCGCAATGAGGGGATCTTCCCAGTCAAAGGAAGGAGAAGCCCCCGTCGCAAGCCAAGTCCTAAGGCAAGAACCACAAGCCTTCACAAGTAATCATTATCCACGATGATGAGGAAAGCTCGGGGTCCCACAACAACGAGGAGATCGATAAGGAAAAAGGCCGGGCTGACTACGGAGACTACGAGGTTCCACTTGGTGATGGGGATGATAAGTGCAAAATGGAAGAATTATTGGAAGCCCTAAAAAAGGTGAAGGAGGACAAGAAATCCAAGGAAGAGCTCACTGTGAGATCCCCATTTACCAGAAGGGTTAGGGAGTCACCTCTGCCACGCATCTACCGGGGGGTAGGCGACCTCAAATTCAATGGGACCGCAAACCCAGTCATGTATTTGAGCAGGTTTGACACTGAAATGGATGTTTACCAGATCCCGGACCTCACCAAATGTCGTTTGCTGGCTACAACCCTCAGGGATGACGCTCACCACTAGTTCAAGAGGCTTTTCGCAAACTCCATCAGTTCTTGGAGACAGATGAACGAATTATTTGTTGGACAGTTCAGGGCTTCGATCACATATGCCGCACCAGCAAACACCCTGACCAATATCAAACAAAAGGAGAATGAAACCCTTAGGGAGTATTTCAAGCGGTTCAATTTGAAAGTACCCCGTGTCAAGCCCACCTCGATAAGAAACCTTGAACAATTTCGTAATAGCAGGTGTAAGGCCTAGAACTGACTTTTGGAAGAAACTACAAGGACGAGAGCCTAAAACTCTAGCTAATTTCTTTGCACAGGTGGAGCCCCATAAGGTTATTGAGGAATCCCTGGCCAAACTAAGGAAGGAGTCAAGGGTAGACACTCGTAGCAGCTGGTAAAGTAAAAGGGACAGGTCTTATAATCCTAAAAAGAGGGGTGCATACAAGAGGAACCCTTACGCAAAACTCTTTGGTGAGATGCCCTCGAATCGAGATGACAAAACTTCACCCACCTCAGTAAACACCACCAACACAGAAAGTTCCGATAAGTTCAAGTTGGGCCCAAGGAGCCCTCGAGATCCCAGGTATGGCGAGTATACACCTCTCACGGCCTCCCTTGAACACATCTTCGAGGTTGGAGATAAGGCCAGGCTGTTCTGGAAGCCCAATCGAATGGACCCCCTGGGAAGAAAGATCAGGGCAAATATTTTGCCTTTCATGATATAAATGGGCATGACACTGCCAGATGCAGACACTTGAAGGACCATATTGAGGATCTTATCAGGAATGGGTATTGAACTGAATTCGTAGCCCAGGAGGCCAAGAAGTACAAAGACAAGAAGGCCGAAAAAGCGAATGATCAGGATGCGTCCCGCAATACAAGAGCTAGCAGCGTGCGAACTATCATAGGAGGACCCTTCATTGGAGGCCAAGGCAGGAGTGCAATGAAACGGTACATGCAGGAAGCCCAAGGTCAGCCCCTAACCAATGTGGGTCACTTATCATAAAGGCCACCAAAGATGTTTAAGGAGGAAACCATAGACTTAACTTACACTGAAGAGGATGCCCGTACCGTTCACCACCTCCACAGTGATGCTTTGGTAATAACAGCAGTAACTGGGAACATTAACATGCACAGGCTTATTATGGATAATGGGAGTTCGGTTAACAATTTAGCCTATAATACCTATCAGAAGATGAAGCCCGCAGACAAGGATATGATGGCCTGTTATAACGAGTTGTATGGTTTCACTGAGAATGTTGTCCAGATTGTGGGAAGGGTGAAGCTACTTATCACCCTCGGGGTGGAGCCTTCAGCTACCACCCAGGTTGTAGAGTTCATGATTGTTAACGAGGAGATGAGAGTTGTCACCTCAATGTACCACTTATCCATAAAGTTCCCAACCCCAAATGGAGTAGGATGCGTACGAGGATGCCAGGCCGACTCCCGAGAATGTTATAGCAGGGCCTTAAGTCCTGCTGAGAAGGCCTGCAAAGGAATCCAACTTATTGATGGGGGTATCACTGAAAATTGCTACAAGCAGATGGAGCCCGAGGAGAAGCCAAGGCACAACCCACGGAAAGGTATTAACAAAATTCGTCAAGGAAACTTGTAATATGGCTGTTATTGTGCAACACACGGGAGAGAAACCATGCATGGCGGCTTCTCACATGGATGATGGAGGGACCGTTTAATTATTTGAAAGGTTTGCATGGTATTTACATGACTAAATGATAATTGTTAACATGTTTACGTGCGCTTGTTTGCTTAACTATGAAAAGGGTGTAACTCCAAGGGTGGACCCCTTGAAAAGGATGCACTCTGAAAAGTTGCAGCCCCAAGGGTGAAGCCTATCAGATCTCTTGCGTGGTATGGCTACGAGCCACAATCCCTTTTACCTGCAAACAGGGTCACATGATATATATATATGTATGTGTGATCTAACAGAAAATGCAGGAATAATTATACGAGGCAATTTAACAGAAATAAAGCATTCATCGTTAACCAAATTAAAGTCATTCCCTAACCAGATGGGAACCGGAGTAAAAATCCTTAACAACTAGCGAGTCTATTGGAGGAGTCCGCGACCTCATTGATAAGTGGATTTTATATCAACTTGGAAGCCTTCATTTTGACTTAAATTGATGATCTGGCCTCAAGCTTTTGATGTTTTTGATATGTTTTAGTGTTGTGTTTGTGTAAGTTTCTTGGAAGGAAGAATGAAGAGGAGATTCATAGCTTCAAGTGAAAAAAAAA